>NC_135554.1:7707974-7920474 GCF_964340395.1 Glandiceps talaboti
CATACTATTGAGCGAGGAACTACACGTGATTTAGTTATATACAGGATTTACTTACTCGGAATTCTTTATCTAAAGCAGACAATTTTGTCCCTTTATCCTTTATCTTTAACACAGTTAGCTTCATTCTCAGATCTGCTGTCGGTATTTCCATGTTTCCAAAAACAGTTGCCTCTAATACTGCAGTGTAGGTAAATTCATATTGGTCCTATATATGAACGATGGAGAGGAAACGGGTATATATGCATCTAATATTGACACAAACAATTCAACGATAACCATAACGAAAATTCGTAAAGTATAAATAGGCTATTGGTATTTCTATTGTGTACTACCTTTGTTCAATTAATGTAAACGAGACTGTATAATTATTATTTTGTCCTATAAAACACCTTCTTTGATAAACAAGTTACTTCAGTCAATAAATAGACTGTTATTATACAATGAACATTAAGTTAAAAAGAGTTTTTTTTTCCTTGGGTACAATTTTACGTACAAGTGTCTGCACAAAATTCATCCGGTCTTGCCTGGCTTGATATACGAAATTGAAAATGTCGATTTTTCCTTCTGCCTCAGCCATCTCTAACATGGAATCGATTGTAATGAATGTCCCAGTACGCCCAACACCAGCACTAGATAAAGATGTGAGACCAGCATGCATTAGAATTATATTTAGCGAATATAGAATTATAAAATTAATTGTAAGATTGAGCGGAAGTAATTTGTGTCCTCCATCACAACATTCGCAGGGGGCAACAAACTAAATGCCTTCCATAAAGATGCAAATGTCACTGTTAAAATCGCAATTTTAACGCTACTAAGTAAACGTGTCTTTTTCTAGAACTTAATCATGTAATATAATCTGTATAGAAACCATGCTGATGAACATGCTTTAAAGGCCATGTATACGCCTTGTCACTATTTATGTATCTATTGTATTATATTGAATGTGCAAATTCTTTACGTTGAATTTGGTAAATTCAACAATGATAACTCGTGTTTCCAGTATATCATATTTATCGATGTGGTCTTTCACTTCCACTAGTCATATGTGTACTTAATGTCACCTAACAATATATTTTTTTACATGCTTTGATTCCAAAATTAACATAGACAATTATGAATAAAATGTCAGTATTTTAGTTAATACTCACCTGCAGTGAACTACTAATGGACCAGCATTAGATGGATTGTAGGCTCTGATACGCCGAAGAAATGACAACACAGCAGACGGATATTGTGGAACACCCATGTCAGGCCACACGGTGAAATGAAATTGCTTTATTTCACGAACTTTCGTTTGGTCCACCTAACGAAGCACACAGGAAAATAATTATATATTTTAGTCATATACAGGAGACGGATACATGCTTAGAAATAAGTCTCCTTTCCTTTGCCAAGTCTGTATTTTGTTAAAGAATGCTAGAGACAGAAATACAGAAAGATTATGTTTGCTGTAAAAATCAATGCGTTGATTAATGACATAAAAAGTAAATACACAATTAGATACCACAACTAATAATACAAATCTAGTGTGCCATTTCATCGACTAATTTTGACGTGTACCTAGAGGTTTGGCGATCACGATACACCAAATGTATCATTACTACTAATGATAGACGTGATGATATATAATTAATCTCTCTCATATGAATCAGTGTCGCCGTGCTATAGAGTAAACCAATTTGACTCAGTCATATATAATTCATAGCTTACCTTTTTCACATGCAGAGTTCGGATCATGGAATCTACAAACACTTCTTCACGGACATTCTTTACTGATATATCTCCATACAGTTGTTCACCTTCAGTTTGGTCTGGCCAGTACTTAACACATTTCTCCTGGAAGTAAAAAGGATTTCTTTTCTAATAACATAACCCGAACTTCATTGACCAGCGCACCCTCCTCCACAAACTCTCCATCATTTAAAAATATATATCTGATAGTTGGGTTTGGCTTTAGACATGTAACGAACTACATTTAGCTTAAAATAAATGTAGATAGTTTATACGATTAACATTCGATATAATAATATTTCATTTCTACCTCACCTTGTTATGTTCCCTTAAATTTGTAGCCATCAGTATGCAAGCACTCTTCTCCTGCCATACCATTCTCCATAAATCAGCCACTGTCGATGTCTTCGGACCTACATTTCAACAATACGAAAAAGCGCACACTGTTAAACCTGCTTTTAAATTTAATACATTTATTATTGAATTTATTTATTTATTTATTTATTTATTTATTTATTTATTTGTTTGTTAGTTTTTTTCACTTTGACAATGTCAGGCTGTCCATCACAGGTAACGAAAACGTATAAGCGTGGACCACAAAAATGTACATAGATATAAAAGATAACCGGCAGCAAGTAGCAATACGAGATTAATGAAAACACCTAAAATAATAATAAAGACCAAACTCAGTATAATGACAAACTGACACTTGGGTATATAACAGTGATTGTTATGATAAAACGTGTTCATGAGCAGCTCATAGTGATGGTTTGGAATTAGAGTATTTAATTTCTTCAAATGCTTGTTTTAATAACAAGTGAAATATCAAATGACGAGGAGTTCTCAATAGAATAAATTCTGTTAAAAGTAGAATATCTAAAATTCTCAATTTTAAAAAAGCAACTTACATTGCTCATCAGCCGAAATACGATGCAATATCATACATGAATAACGATAATTATAATAATAATAATGATGTAATGTCATTTGTATAAAAAAAATCATCGGAAATTGGTTTACTACGTGTATTCATAAAGAGGGGTCAAAAGATTTGAAAGAAGAAAACAATCAATAAAACGTAGCTCAGAAAATGCTAGCTGAATAAGTAATAGTTGTTTAATATATTTATCTCAACATACGTGCGACTTCAATTTGTTTGGCTTCCTTCTATTCAAGAGTTCACTTTATAATCCAATCCTTAAATATGACATCACTACAGGAATATGATAGAAATACATGCATAATGTAGGTTCTCTATAGAATCAAGAATGTTGTTCTTTAATTACATGATAGATACTTACCCTGAGTAGCTATGTAAGCCTTCTTTTTCTTGTAGCCCTGTAAAATGTGTAAACAATGTAAACATTATAGAAAGTATATGACGCACAGTGATAAAACTACATCATGTATATTATTGAAAATATTTGGCCATATACTTAAATGTCATTGCCAATTAGAGGTCCATATCAAACATGACCCCAGATAACATAATGTACACCAGATTTAAACTGAATGCCCCCCGTAAGGGAATCACTAATTATGCAAGTAACTCAGTAAAGTAAAAAACACAATGGTAACAGGCTTTGTTTTTGGACAAGCGTGCTTTCTTAGGTTAATGTATGTAAGAGTGTATGATACTGCTTAATTACTGAATATCGTTCATTATTCAAAATACTCATTAAAGGTAGGTGCGTATAAGTATAGCTGATATATTATCATATTATACGACATTTGAAGCTTGTATTTTTAAGATACAACCTAGTTATCCCCAAAATCATTAAATATGCAAATTTTTCATTAAAACTGTTAGTTATATCAAAAATGTTATAGGAAATATACGCTTTGTTATGGTCAACATATGTACTAAATTGTATTGAAATAAAAGTATGCAGTCTTAAGATATAGCCTAATTACCGAAAACCATTATTTATGCAAATTATTCATTAATACTGCAAGGTACATCAACTAACTTTATAGGACATACACAATGTGTTATGGTTAATGTTTGTACTGAGATATATTGAAATTGAAGTATGCGCAGTCGTAAGATATAGCCTAATTACCAAGAATCATTAATTATGCAAATTATTCATTAACACTGAAAGGTACATCAACAAGCTTTACAGGACATATGCGATTGTTAAGGTTAATGTGTGTACTGAATTATATTGAAATTGAAGTATGTATTCTTAAGATATAGCCTAATTACCGAAAATCATTTATTATGCAAATTATTCATTGACACTGTAATGTACATCAACAAACTTGATGGGACAAATGTATGTTGTTATGTTTAACGAATATGCTAATTTATGCAGTCTTAAGATATTGCATGATTAGTTGATTTCATTAATATGCAAATTTCTCTAATTAAACATTAACAGATCTGGCTCAAAACCTACTCAGGTCTAGCCATTACACAAAAGATTATATATTCCAAATTTCATTACAATTGAGCCAGCCGATTTTTAGTGAATGATGACACAGTCAGGCAGACAGACAGACAGACAGACAGACAGACAGACACATAGACGGACATTCCCCTTTTAATACCTCCCGTACCCTTACGGGAGGTAAAAATGGTATAAATTTATGGATTCATATGTTACTATTAAGATTAAGAGATAATGAGGATAGCCTACATTGATATACGATGCATTAATGTAGTCAGACGTCAGTTCTTCACTCTCATCATCCAGTATAACCCTTGAGTGATCATCTACAAATAGAGATGCACACATTCTAAAGTATATTTGGATAGTAACATACATCTTATAGCTAAACGTGTCTTCTACCAATCCTCGAATGTAATATTAGTTGTTCAATATGCAATTATGAAATATCAAAAAGGCAATTTAAGTATAGTTTAAGCACATACTGCTATCGTATTAAGATCACTTTGCAGATTATTACATCTCTAGAGCATAATCCGTACCAAACTTTTATCAACTCTTTGTCAAATTAAGAATTTGTTTACATATTTGGTATTATTAGATTAGGACGAGACAAATTTAGAAATATGATACACTATGAGTCATTATGATAATTCGTTACATTTCCAAACCTGCCTTGTGTCAGAAGTGCATTTTACCAGTTATATTGAGACCCTATATATACAAACGAACACAACTTAAAGGTGATTCAAAATGCTCACATTCACTATCGCTAATTTGCTAGACGACATTTTTGTGAAATGCATTTTGGTTTTAAAACTTTTAAAAAGCGTCTGCAAACACCTTAAAATTACTTTTTTTTCAGTCAGTTCCCATCTGATTTACTTCAAGAGTTTTCGGGTATTTCCGTTCCCACCTAGACCACGGGATTTTATGACGTCATAAGGAGTAATGGTTAGCACTAAGCCTATGATGAGCGTAGTCACTAGGTGAATAAAACTCAACAGCATTGTGAAAAAATACATTGTAATGGTTGTAATAGACACCAGTAAACAAAAACTACAGTCTACATGTCTTATTAACCAACATTTACCGATATTTACTCACAATTTCTCACTAATTGTCAGTGTCTGTAAGTATAATAAATGCTAAAATATTATCTCCCCATATTATGGCAAAATAAATCAAAACGATTAGACTAGATATACATAAACACTTGTAATGTCGGTCGCGTGTTTTAATTTATGTATCGGGTTTTTTATTTAATTGCCGAGGAGAAGCATTACAATATCTTCGACATGTGTGGCGTCGACAGCATATTTTAGCCCACTGTACTCGACTATCCTGCGCTCACTCTAATCCACTTTTCCACCAACTAAAAATTCTTGGCATAAATAAACTGTGTAAATTTTTAACTTGTACATTCGTCTTTGACCTAAAACATAATCGTTACTCCCATGACACCACTAAATTTTTCCAACCGCTTCTGCATGATTATCCCACCCGTCAAGTCCTTGCAGGAAATGTTTGTATTCCAAAACATAATCTCACACTCACACAGAACCAAATTACATTTGCTGCTGCAAAGCACTGGAACTCACTTCCCTCCTCAATCAAACAGATAACATCAAGACAAGTATTTAAAAAGGCGTTAAAACAAAACCTCCTCAATTCTATGGCTGATTGATCGATTTAGTTTTTCTTCCTTTGTATTTTGTCAAATTTCATTTTTGTTCAATAAGTATTCCAGTTTTTGTTTTTGTTTGTTTGTTTGTTTGTTTGTTTGTTTGTTTTTTTTGTTTTGTTTTTTTTTAATTCTTCCCTATTCCTAGATTATTGATTTCTTTGTTGGTTTGTTTTCCTATCAAATTGTATTTTTTGGAGTTACTTCTTTATGCATGAGGTATTAGAGTATGCACCTATTTTGTTCTACATGTATACCATTTTTGCAACTCTACATATCTTCATTGTATAAACAGATTTATTTCATATAATTTGTTTGGGTCATGAAGGAAGATTAGTTCTGCTGAACTATATTTCATGGTCCCCACCAATTATACTTAGTTAGATTTATGAAATGTACATACTTATTATTATGGTGAAAATAAATTATTATTATTATTATTACTATCCTCGTTGATGTCGCCTTTTGAACGGCGCAATTAACAACAAAGTAAACATATTTATCTCGAATAAATATACTAGCTATTAGATTACCCATTTTTTTAGCAATAAAATTGTAAAGAATTAAGAAAATTTCGTGAGTTTCGTGTTGTCATTTACATGACTTTAGCAACTCGTCTGGAAGAAAACTTGTATGGTTTCCCTTGTTCCGATATCACATAATACAACGAGCCTATTTAATATTTATTAGAAGAATTTTGGAACGACTCATGGTATTCGAAGTATACAGTTTAGGAAACCAACAAATCAAATATCGCGATGTGTTCATGATATTAAATATGATTGGACAATATTGACGTCGGCAATCAAGGTCGTGACCCCAGCACATGGTTATAAAAGAAAGCCTGCAACTCGATACTAAGCCACGTCCGGTCCAATATCTCAGGGTTTGTTTTGAAGTTAGAGACGTTATTTGTGTACGACTTGAAGAATTTTACAATATATCTAATTGATAAATATCAACACGTAGATAAATTCAACCCGACACAAATGTGCTCTCCTGATTCCATACGTACATACACTGCTTCAGCTTTGATCGGTGGAACTATCCTAGTATAAGCTTACTGCCGCGGCCGCGGTGACTGCACAAAACTTGACAACACTACCCACCTACCGATATATAATAATCACCTGTATACAGTGATAAAAACAAGCAATAATTCGAGTCCCCAACAAGTCGATGAGTCCTACTTCTTTTCAGTCCGATCCGAATGCGAGTTTGTGAGGTTTTACATGGGTCTCAGACTCGGACTAGAGTTTTGCGCCCTAGACAGCCCTGGCCGAAAATAATAGATGTAAACTTGTGTTCACAAGTCAAACATGTGACAACACAAGACCACAACGAAAACTGTGAAACATTTACAGGTTACTCTAGATCTCATTTTATATATGGACAACAAAATTAGGTCGGTCACAGTTCCATTTACACGATGCAATGACTCGGAGCTTGCTTCCATATGCTCGGAGCAAATCGAATCAATTAGTGTATTATGGGACCAACGATTACAAATATATTGTGGCACATGTCCCGATACGCCTTCTTGAAGTTTCCCATTAGTATTAATAGCTAGTATATTTATTCGAGATGAAATGTCTACTCTGTTGTTAAATGCGCCATTCAAAAGGCGACGCGAATACGATTGGGCTAAATATATGCCGTCCTCAGCCCAGGATGCCATTAACGCGTCATGACGGTATCATAATGCTTCTTGTTGGCAAATAATAAAAAATCAGATAAATAAAAGTCAATAAATGTGAAACACGCGACATTACCAGTGTTTATGTAAATCTAGTCTAGCCGTCTTGATTTTTTTGCCATGGAGAGATAATATTTTAGCATACCCACAGACACTGACAATTAGTGAGAAATTGTGAGTAAATATCAGTAAATGTTGGTTAATAAGACATGTAGACTGTAGTTTTTGTTTACTGGTGTATATTAAAACCACCAACAATGTATTTTTTTTCACAATGCTGTTGAGTTTTATTCACCTGTTGACTACGCTCGTCATAGGCTTAGTGCTAACCATTACTCCTTATGACGTCATAAAATCCCGCGGGCTAGGTGGGACCGGAAATACCCGAAATTTATCGAAGTAAATCCGAAGGGAACTGACTGAAAAAAGGCCATTTTAAGGTGTTTGCAAACGCTTTTTAAAAGTTTTAAAACCAGAATGCGTTTCACAAATATGTCGTCTAGCAAATTAGGGATAGTGAATGTGAGCATCTTGAATCACCTTTAAAATCTGACCAGTATATGGAAAGTTAACTTACACGCCATTATATTCCTGAAACGGTTCTTTGGTTTATTTACATCTGTCAACGCAAATGTATATGGCGCAATGTCATCTGACGGCAGCAACTTTCATTTTGGAAAATATAAATAAAATACGAAACATGAACAAAGTAATATATAATGTTAGTAATTTTGAAATTACCAGCTTCCTGTTGAATCGCTTTGAACTAAACAAATATATGCATTTCTAAGAACTACATGTACCAGGAAACAAGGCTTGGTTATAATTACCAAATAAAAAAAACAACAACATCAACAATACCAAAACCAACAATGGCATTGTTTCTCTCATGAAAACGATTGCTCTTAAAGAGGGTGACGTAAAAGCGGTCTCCTGTCACTCACATGCGTCCTACATACTGTGTTGTTTCTATGGAAATAATCAACTTTACTTTGATGTCAAGTTAAAGATCAAGATCAAGTATGATGTCATTGTTAAAAAGGTAAGGTATGTTGAAAGAAGGGCCCAATGTCTTTTGGCGCATTGACCATTTAAGACAAATGATTAATTTTCACCGAAATATGATTCTTATTTAAGTAAAAGTTATTAATGCATAACAATAATGTACGTGTATATTAAGCCTGTTTTGCATTAACACAAGGTGTAATGGAAAATGCTCATTACTAAATACCACAGAGTAATGTAATGTGCAGAAAATTGTACAATTGCGGTGATTCATCCTTAAGGGCAACGTCCACCTGGCAAAATGTCAATATGTTAAGAGTTTTGGAATTGACAATATAGGAGTAGATACTAAGAGGTAGGTTTGTGTCTATTTGGCTTTGTAGTTTCGAAGCAAAATGTTATTTTTTTCATAGTATATTTGACTGCCGTTTGGTCATTAAACCCGGAGATCAGTGTCAGCTGTATATATATATATATATATATATATATATATATATATATATATATATATATATATATATATATATATATTACAAGCGAAGCTTAAGGTGGGTGTAATATCCACAAGATAAAGGGGAGGGGTTTAACACTTACTGGAACCATTATTTACCTCATATTCTGCTTTAAATCCGTCAGTATCACTCGCTTTCTTTCTTTTTATGTAGGATACTAGATCTTGTATCTTGATTGATTTTATACACAGTCTCTGTACATGTGCTGCAACATCTGCAGTATTATCCATAACTGTAGTATTTGGTTTTGGTGGTAGTACTGGTTTAGGCTTAAGTGTTGGTTTTACCGGCTGCAGTACTTCTACCTCTTCATGCATTGCAACCTCCTGTTCAACTGTTCTTACATTCACATAGGGATTCTCGACAGGAACAATTGGCATGCAATCTGTAAAACACAGTTAACTGCTTTTGGGTGGAGGTGGAGGTGGGGGTTGGGGTATTCTTGGTTATATGAGCAGTGTCGTATATCCCATTTATTTAAACAATGCGAGAAAAACATAAGGGGTATTGTGTCTCCTTTCCAGAATGAAATGTATTTTATCCAATCATTAACAAGATCGAAATGAATAGAATATAGCAATTACCTTGTGTGTCTTGTGTTACAGTAGTAGATTCGTCATTCTCTGTTCTTTTTTTCGATCTGAAAACATCACTCAATGACTTACCAGTTCTAAAAAGAGTACACAAATTGTCAAGGATTTTTTGACCTAGTACAAAAACTTAAGTTTGAACTATTATGATATCAATAAGTTACATTTCCCCCATACTACACAATATGTTACATATATAGCCTAAATTATACAGACAGTGCTAAAATGAATTAAGTCTGTAAGATCTAAAGATACACCCAATCAATTACTCAGCGATGAAGCCTCTCAATCAATAAAGCAATGGGCCATTCATTTATTGATATATACAATTACAACATCTCACTCGTAAATTCACTATATATGCACCATACTCGTTAGCTCGCTCGCTCACTCGTTCCCTCACTCACTCACTCACGCACTCACTCACTCACTCACTCACTCACTCGCACACACACACACACACACACATTCATCCATCAAAACAAACACGCACGCACGCACTCACTCACTCACTCACTTACTCACTCACTCACTCACTCACTTGTACACTTTTCACTTGCTGACGAACTTAAACGTTGAATGTCATAGTTGTGAAACCTATGCTAAGTTACTCTTAGAAAATGAACACAATGTCATTATATTTCAACATTACTGTCGTATTCAATACACGATTGGCATATTATTTCCAGTTAAGAAGTTAAAACAAGGAAGTTTTTGAATATCAAAGTGAAATATAAATTATATTACCGTCTTAAGTAGAGAAACCCAAGTAATACCAACAACAGGATGAAGACGACCAATCCACCTACAACCCCAGATACCATCATTGCAACAGGTGGACTTGTAGGAGGACTTAATATAGCTGAAAAATGGGGGTAAAGAGAATTGTAAGTGTGAAATATAGCTTTTTAATATCAGTTAAAAACAACATTTGAATAACGTTACAAATTGTAGTGTTGTCAAGAGCAGTCATTAATGGCTGTCAGTCCATAACTTCACGGTATGAGACTATTAGTTCTCGAACTGTTACAATTATCAAGACAAAATTATCATGCCTTTGGATGTAATTTATGGTTTGTTTGTTTTTGTGCTAACGCCACATCAATCGAATTTAAGATTATAGGTACGCCACACAAACAAAATCGAAAATATATAACTGCTAATTCAAATGTTATAAATCCAAAATTGTGTTGCATAAAGGTACTTCCTCTTGCATAGCAAGGTAATTTAGAACTTCAGCAGTACAATTACTCAGTACACAGAAAAGTACAGCAGAACATTACCATACAATATTCACTTACGTTTTGTCCCGGCAGTTGCTGCACCACTTCTGGCGCTGATACAACAACTGTTTCCAGCTGTAACCTAATAGATAAACACTATTCAGATGTCAATATTGACATGCTTATCTTATTTTGTAGTATATATATTCATTTGAAAATGACCCAAAATAATAAATAATTTAGCGAACGTGATGAAGATCAAGATCCAGAATGCGTGAAAAGATATGACTGTGATCATACCTGTACTGTGTAATTAGTTCCCGGATTCAGGCCATCGATCACATCTGACACATATTTACTATCATCACTCTCGATACCGAAATCAACACTGTATGTCCGTTGTTTACCAGTAGCTTTGTCCTTGAGAGTTTCCCAATAAAATAACACGTATGTCGTTATAATACCATTTGGACACTGTGGGGGATACCATGTTGCTTGTACTTCCGTGGCTGATAAACCAATTGTTTCAAGGTTTAATGGCTGAGAAGGAACTGTAATATAAAATACATGGTACATTAATGATTCCGTTATTGAATTTCACACGTATATCACCAGTACACAATTTTATTTATTTGGGCATAAACCAACTATATAACATACATCAACCAATGACAAATGCTATGTCGCTGCAATTCCAGGCATACTTCTTCTTCCTAGTAGTTCAATAAACAACGCATAACATTATATTCATATATTAGTGTGTAAATGACCAACCGTATTGATATATCAGGATTACAAACTCACTCGCTTCACTGGTTGTTTCTGTAGCCACAATGGTTGTTCCTATAACACTGCTAATAAATGCTGTGACTCTAACAGAATATTCAGTGTTGGCATAGAGGCCGTTAACATTGTGTTCATAGGTGTCGGGGTTGAAAACATGAGAGGTAAACTTCTTCGTCGGGCCACAATCGTACTCTGATATCTGTTCGTATACCACTTCATATCCTTCCAATGGACAATCCGGATGAATGTTTTCAGGATGAGACCATGTTGATCGAATAATAGAGGATGACACATTAACTGTAAGGTCTTTCACCTTTGGAGCTGTTGGTAACAATGAAGACAATTTATGAGGAATTAAAAAAGAGCACTTTAGCTCGATTGAGTGCTAATGTTCTATTAATAAATATGTTTGGTGATGTTTTTTTCATCTTGTTATAAGAATACAGTATGGGATTTAAATGGCATTATGTAGGTCAGAAACTGGACAAGCGTTGATCCCCACCTGGTAAAAGCAACGTGATATAACCCATGACGTGTTGCAAGTGTGACGTACTTGGGGTATTTGTACGAATGCTTGCAGTGTACGAATGGTACTATGCAACGAGTGACTGCGCCTTTATTTGCATATCATTCCATACAGGTATGCAATAATATTTTCGGTCTTGCACTGCATTTGAAAAACCACTAGTGTATGTGCATGCCGATTCGAATAATCACTGATATATGTGTGATAATTCATACTACCCTATTTTTCTCTTTAATATTGTTTTATTGACTGTCATATTAGTATTTCCCCATATGCCATTTCATTAACAATAAAGAATATTACGGTATGGACAGCATGTTTGTGATTAGGGCATCTGTTAATCCATGTCAAGAGGCACACGATTGATATACTTACGTGTAGGTAATGTTCTGTTAATTACTAGGTTACTATAAGGACCGCCTCCTGCTTCATTATTCATGGTAACAGTTACTTCATAACTTGTACAAGGATCGAGTTTTGTGATTATCTCACTCGTGACTTCAGAGTCCGTCGTTATAGTTTCATACTCTGCATTACTTCCATTCAACCTGTGGTGAACCGTGTATGACGTCACATCTACACATTGTAGTCTGTGGGGTTCAAGATCAACCTCGTTTATCTGAAAACAAGATAGCACATAACACGTCAGGTATACCGTAAAACAGGTTTTGTGATTTAGTAAGAAAAATAAAATGTTCACAAATTAGGCATAATATGGACCATATATATATAATATTATATATATATATATATATATATATATATATATATATATATATATATATATATATATATATATATATATATATATATATATATATATACAACACAAACCTCCCGTGACGTGGCATATGTGCATGGTACAGTGGTTACATTTAACATTTAATAATAGACTCCTTAATGTATAGAATGTCAAAGCAAGGTGTTTCAACTAAAATCCGATGTGGTAAAAGTGGCTAGATGCCTTTATTTACCTCTATTTTCATCGGTTTGTGTCGTTTGTTTTGTGAAGGTGGCGATCATCCACAATAAAACAAACGACACAAAGCAATGGAAATAGAGGTAAATAATGGCATATAGCCACTTTCAAAACATCATATTTTAATCAGATTTGTATACACCTAAAGCGCTTGGTTTTTACCATGTGACTTCTAAGTAATATTCCAGTAGCATCAATCAACTTACAAAAATAGTAGATTAACAAAACAAATACTAACCTCCCACATAACTTGTATCTGCGATGATGTTTGCGGAGTGATTTCAGTGATTATTGGTGAACCTAAAGGGTCTGTGAATTAATTAATAATCAATTAATGATCAGGCATACACACAGGCGTCATTGAAAGCTAGCTGCATACATAACACCCATTAATGTTTTCGTCTTTTACATGAAATCTTGCTTTGCAGGAAATACCATGAAATACCACTTGTAAGGAAAGCTTGCCGTTGCCTGTGCAAATATATATTATCACAGTACCATTTCTACATTTGAAAAGTTGAGTTCAATGATATATTTACAGGAATCACCTCTGTTGAGCAACGTTTTGATAATACTTACAGTCACACGATGTTCTTGCAGTTACATTTGGACTTAAAGCACCATCACCACCTACACCAGGTCTGTAGGTCTTTACAGCAAACATGTAGTCCGTGTGGGGTGATAAAGCATCGACTACTAAAGATGTTTGACTTGGAAGGACAACTTGAGGATACGCAGTATAGTTCTCATTGGTCTTTCTGTACCATACTTCATACTTTTCTATCTGACCATCACCAATATCAATACCACCTCTCCAGGAATTCCAATTGACAGACATTTGTGTTTTTCCAATGCCAGTTATCCATGGCGCAGTCGTCAATTTCGGTTGTACTGAGGATATAAATTTGATGAACGTGTCATTTCATATTCTGTTGTTAATGATATTTTATGTTTAATTTGAGGCTTAGAAGTATGTTGCTGTACGGCCTAATAGAAAATATTTTTTGGTTCCGATTACGCTCAATTTTAGCATATGCGGGGTAGGTAGATTGTTTATCTGTTTTTATTATATATATATATTTTCTGAGTGAGTGTCTAGTTCAGGTTTTCCATTGTTTTCCAAATGGCCGCGCTCTTATTTATTTCTTCCTATCGGATGTACAGTCATTGCAGATTGGAAGAACAGTTTTATATTGTCTTTTTACGTTGACGTCAGTATCCGCATCCAGTGTTTCTCGTGAGACTTAAACATATTTTTGCCATTTTATTTTTTTCTAGAATACGTAAACAAATGTTTATGTTCGGCGGTGAAAAACTAGGTGGGGTCGGGAAACGGGAACCAAACAAATTATTTTTTAGGCTTAAACATGTTTATGAGTACTAATATATGTGCTTGGAATTTCCGTCATTGACACAAATCTCAGCTACTGTCTCTTGAAGTAAGTATGTAAGACGTGTTTTAAAACAACTTACCAAATGCAGTGGCTGTAATTACTTCTTCCCTTCGTGTATCTCCGCTATACGTGGCAACACATGTAACATTTTCTCCATTAGTAATAATCACGCCATTAAATGTGTGTATGTAAAGATAGTTAGGATGTAGTCCTTCACTAGTTGATGTAGGACCATATGTATGTGATTTGGTTACTATAGTGACAGTTGTCATTACATTATAAGCAACTGAACATATAAAAGTGGTAGCTTGATCGGAATTGGCTTTCTTTACAATGTTTTGGGAAAAAAAGGAAAACGAGGGGAGACCATCTGAAACAAAGTAATAAATGAATATATTTACATTAGGGATTGAAGAGTTCCGTAAGTGGAAATAACAAAGGATCTTTCAGACTAGTTAAAACGTTTGTCAAACTTGAAAAGTCGTACGAGTCCCAAAATCGACGACAACTACTTCATTCCACTGCTGTCACCGCATTGATAATTCATTGTGACGGAAATATGGAGGATTCCCACTAGTAAAATCACACTCAATTTCTCTGAAGGCACCGAATTTATTATTATTATTATTATTATTATTATTATTATTATTATTATTATTAATTCTGTGTGACCAATTACCTATAATTTCTTTTCCATCGCAACAAATAATCACTGAATGGTTGTCAAAAGCGATTCAACCGAAGTGCAGAGTTATGGAAGTGCTGGGATGTGACAACAGCGGTTACGGTGGGGTGCCAAAGTCGTAAATATAATGCAACGTCAGATAATAATAATAATTATGGTATAATGTCACCCTTCTCCACACCATTTTTAAAATGTGTCTCCGACCATGCCAGTTTGTAAAATGTGCCATCCCACCCATCTATTCCCCGGGCATCTCCACTTATCACTGAAAGCTCCCACATGCAAGCACCAATTGTAATGCAACAATCGCATTACAAGATCCCTACAATTTGTTATGCTTACATTATGCTCTTCACCGAGATGTATATCTATACTTTTCTTAATGCGAAAGATCTACATAAAAAATAGTATCCTTCTTCAACTTCAGTAATGCGTTACCTGTTTGGCAATTTTGTCCGATAAATCCATCTACACACATCGACGAGCAAGAACCGGAAGTCCTGTCACACGGTTGTTGACAATTACAACTTAAACAATCACCACTCTGAATAAATTTGTTGTACTCACAACCTTGATAAATGACAATAACATAGCTGTAAGTGAAAGAAAACAATAGACGAGCCCAGCAAATATGCAGCTAATATGGGACGAAATTCCTAGCCGTTCGTTTGTGCGTCATAATAACTCATTTCTTTGACATCCAAATCCGATTTCAACCAAACCTGGTACAAAGGTAACATATTTGGGAAATGTGTATGTTAATTGTTAATTGTGTAGGAGATATGCAATTTTACAAAATAATAATGGTAGGCACATATATACTGACAAATTTATCTTTACTGGATATAGGTGGTTGATTCATCCAGTTTCGTTTTTGCATTCAAAACGCTGGTGACAGTGTCACCAAGGGAAAAACATGATGACAGAAATGACTTAAATCGCAACATTTCGATGAACCAATTTGTTAGTAGAGGCATGGTAAGAGATCTAGAGTACCGATAGCAAATTCTGGCGATGATCCCGAATCCAATATACGTCAATTTTCCCGCAGTGTTTTCGTGTTGCATCATCACAATCTCACTGGTGAGGTAACAACGAAGTTTATTTATAATTTCTATATAGTTGAAACCTTTTGCTCTTTTTGGCCAAAGTTTCTGAGTTTCTGGCCATAGTTTCTGAGATTGGGAAATCCAAAGCAGAATGCGTTCCAAGTTTAATTAATCAGAAGGAATGTTTGGAAGAAAAGATGGCCATCAATACGAGTGGGCAGTTGTAACGCAACGCATATTTTGAGCTCGACAACGACCATGTCTTTGTTTTTTAATTTTTAATTTTAAAAATAAGGTTTACATGTGTGGATGGCCTTTTTTTATACATTTATCAATCATACTTTTGTTAGATAATTGTTTTGGTAGAGGTTGTGAGCTATGGCAGAATGTGTACTATTTCAATTAACTGAGTCATTTAAATATATCACTGATTTTCACATAATGTGACGTCTGTTATCTTGTTTTTTATGAAGCAGCTATTTTTTGAACAGGACTTACATCATTTATTACAAGGAAATGTGTTATACGTAGGTCAACTTCTTTTATTTACTACCGTTTTTGTTTTATAAATATCTTATTTCAATTCAATGCAGATGATAAAACTTGAAGATATGCAATATATTCCTCCCTCCATCAATTTCTGCTTCATTGAAGACAACTGCACAGACAAGCCAAATATAACCTGCAACTGCTTCGCAAATGCACTTGCTGTACAGTTTTAAGTTAAAAGAACAGTAACTGCCATAATTAATAGACTGAGTGACAGGTTTGAAAAATAACAAAAAATGCTTCGTCGCACCACTTTAGACAAAATGTTCTGACAGAAACAACATGCTCTGTTTTAAAAAACGATGATGACTTTTTGCAAATTACATGTCACAATTACAAACTAAGTAAAATATGTGTGCTTTGTCATGGTGCAACATATGTGCCAAATCATACGAAATTGAAGTTTGCATTCTTCAGCTATAGCCTACTAGTCGAAATAATTAATTATGCGAAAAACCAAAAGCTACATCAATAAGCTTACTATACGTATTGTTTTGGTTGATGTATTGTGCACCAAAACATATCACTTTTAAGCTTGCAATCTAAGATTTGGCCTTTTAATCAAAAGTCATTACATATGCAAATAGTTTGTGGGCGACATATGGTGACGCCTTTTTTCTTTTCAGATTTGAATTAATGTATTGCTACATATTCTATACACCTCCGAAGTTCCGTTTGGAATATACTGAAACTAGAGGACCTCATTAATTAATCGTACCATACGTCAAATTGTTTATTTTTTATTGGTAACTTTTGTCAAATACACTTTAAAGAGGAACAGACACAAGGATGTATTTACCTGAGCTGCATAGATATATCCTTAGGCACGCCAACAAACTTGTTAAATAAAGCAATTTTACAGCTCTGAGTGTGACCTCTCCGAGTATACATCTGACTTAAAGTACAGAGGTTTGAGCAGCAGCGTAATATTAAGAAGATTTTAATGCCATGGTATAATTTGTCATTTGTAGTGCGTTATTTAAGTGCCTTGCGTATTGGGAATCTTTTAAAGTTCGTATTTCCATTTTAAGGCATACACCATGTGTATATTTTTATATTGTATTTTCATCTATATTTCAATATATGTTTATATGTTTAATGTATTGAACCACGTCACCGTAATTTCTCTCACGTGAGCTATTATTTTGTGTATCTTGTATTTATTTTCATATGTATGTAGGTCTTTTATCTTTATATGCGCCTCACTTTGATAATGCTTCATTTGCCTTATGTTTGCACACATTTACCTTCACAAGTGCATGATTTGCCTTATGTTAGTCTTTTATATTTACACTCGCGTCACGGCATGCATCATGTGTGTAATTCATTTTCACGCGTGTGTCACTTATTTTGGTGATGCCCCATTTACCATGATTATGCATGTGTCATTTATTTTTATACTTGTGTCATTTTTACCTCCAGTACGGGGAGGTATTGAAATGGCGATGTGTGTCTATGTGCATAATCTCGGAAGGATAGCAGAAATATACACCCGAGTTCATCTCGAGTAACTTCTGCTATCCTACCGTGATACGGCCGTGATATCATCCCAAGGTATAGACAAGGTATGATATATTTACCTATATATGTACATAGATCCAAGTTGCAATAATTGTACCGCTTAATTTGATTGTGAGGCTTCCTTCTTGTTTTTGTGCTTGTTTAAGTTCCGATGTTTAACCAAGGGCTTGAGGCAACAATTCTGGTGTCTATAACAATATTGAATAACGCCGTGAATATAGACAACATCAACAAGTTCCGTCAAGTTCTTGTTTATCATTATATTCAGTATCTTGAATCGATAATTAATATCTAAGTAAACTCGATCGAATCGCGCTGGAATACAAATAAAATAAACGGGACACTGCCAGCTGTGGAGTGTACCGATTGAATAGCGCCCCCCAACGGTCGTATAATTTACTTCTCTGTCTTGTCGCGCGATCGCGAGATCAAATGATTCGAATCTTGGAATTTGAAAATTCAACCTCCACGAGCTCAGCATTTGCTCAGTTTGCTCAATTTGCTAATTTCCGTCGTAAGCTTGAAACCACATCGCCCTCGTTCACGGACACCCTAGGCCCCTCTGTATTACAAGTTTGAGCAAGGCCAAGCAGCGGAGCGCGTCAGCTGTCGCAAGCGCACTAAGCGTCGAGTTTGCACCATGTCTATCCGTATACTTTCTTTTTTCTTTATTCTTTTTTGGAGTCTTCCATATTTATATAAACTTTTTTTCTGCGATTATTATAAAAATGTTTCATTTTTTTAAAGACCAGAAAGTGTACAAGTACATACATATAATACTTTTAATTAATCCATTTATGGCCTTATACCCAAAATAACAAATATGTGTAGACGTATACGTATAATGAGTTTATCAAAATATACTATAAATAAAGAAGTAAGTATGTAAGTGTGACTAATAGCTAAGTTGGGCCTTTATCACATAAATACGTGCATATCTTCTACTGTGTAACGTCAAACAGGGGTGATTTCAGAGCATATCACCCCTGTTCTACCGAACTATTTTCTCTCCGTACTGTTCGAATGTTCGTGCCAATCCTACGCTACGTACGATCAAGTTTATCGTAATTAATAATTACGTGCTTTCAAAACGTAAGGGGCAACATCAAAAGTTCAATATAATATATCTAACTTAATTGCTTAAGTTAGGTCCCAGACCCCCCCACCCCCCCCCATCTAACTTAACTGACCTAAAATTGAAAATCGTTTCAGACTCATACTGTATACTTCCACATTCAAACAACGTACCAATATAATATACTGAATTATAAATAAAATAGAAAACCATTTTAACTCAGAAAAATACTTTTATTGAAGACCAACAGAACACAACAACACTGAATTTACACGTCAAGTCACATTGATTACTAATACTGGTATGTCTGGTTTCACTTTCTTTTTTGAAATGGGAGACATTTCGTGACTGGGTGTAAGCTTAGGCTCATCAGCAACACTTTAATCGGATGATTTTTGTTTAACTGAAAAATACAGGGCCGGTCGGGAAAGTGTAGGAATCGCCTTTGTTAACTAGTTCGACTAAATTGATTGTACAGATAGATTTGATTCATAAAACTTGACAAGGTGTTTTGCAAACAGCAGGATACCACTTCCCATTAAAGGCCATTCCAAAGATTAGATCGGATGAAGTAACCATTTTCACTGGAGTAAAGAACTATTATATGTAGTAACATTGCAATTCAAACTGTAAAACATTTAACTGTCTCTGCAAAACATAGTTTCAACTAGAAATTGTATTTACCAGCTCTCACGCTTTTTAGCCTTCAAGTTGTTTCTGTCGAGTCGTATATATTCGCACGTTTCCGTTGATTTTGACTGTGACATCGCACCACGACAGTGACACGTTGACGCGGCGGCCACGGCTTTCACATGCATGTTCCAACTATCATCTACAAACATCTATAAATCTGTTTGAAATTGCTAAACTATTGCTGAATAATTATTTCAGGCGATCGAACTTTTGATTTTCACGAAGGATTGAATCAACATCAGTCGAACGATCAACTTGTTGCGAGTGTAGAAATAAACATTCGCAAAACCACGCTATCTACGACAATTTAGTCCAAGTTGAGAGGTCACATCAAACATGACATCTCATCGGTAATTTCCGGATTTACATTCGTATTAGTTTCACGTTATAACTAACTTAGAACCTTCGCGTAGGTGGATTTCGGCAACGTCCTCTCCACATAGTCTATTGAAATATATTATCGTGAAGGTCCTTTAAAATTTACCACTCCGATTGCACGATCGTCTCTGATCACGTACCCACTGTGACTTCGTTAACTTTCAAACATATTTTTTAACGTATTTCAAAATACACCGGCCCGGGATTTGCCCTGTTGTTCTTTGATATTTAACTCCCAAATCTTGTTCGCTATAGTTTCAGAAAGTCGTTCGAAGGGCATTTATAAATTGTGTGAGGAGAACATATATGGACCAGAAAATTGTACGAACCCTTCGTGTCTCGACGACGCCAACTGATGAAATGTGCGTACGCACACTTTGGATACCCACCTCGTTCCCAAACACCTATTTTGCAGCAAATTTGAAAGCTGAACCGCGTACCGCTGATAAATCGGATCGACTGTACGCAGTTTTTTAGGTAAAAGCAGCCTTGAAATCGTACTAAATTTGCCAAGTATGGCGTTAAATCGTTTTTGACGGTTGAGAAATCATTTTGGCCAAAACCCCCCCACCCCCAAACTAAAGCAATTAAGTTTTTTTGTAAACATCGATCTTTTGACGTCGCCCCTAAATGTATCCAAGTTGGATGGCATGAGTTTGATACGTAGAGGTACTTTTATTTTTATTTGATACATTTTATTCTTTTTAAAAATCACGTAGATTATCGATGTAGCACACTAGCAGCCGGCAAGCTTACTTCCGATTTTCCGTCGAGCTCAGATCTCCGAACTTACACAACCCGGGAAAATATGATTAAAATGACGACACAAAAGTCGTATGCAGACAAATTCTACTTACGTTTTAAACTAAATTCGATATTACATGTACATCGCAAGGTTATAACCGATAATTTTGGTTGAGAAACCACAGAACACTACTATGACTGCGACCGATACCGTGTAAGCTTGACCTCGCGACAGGTCACGCGATACGGTAATTTGCATAGCTGTTGGACGACAATTTTTTTATACGCGATGAAGAATATAGATAAAATGATACAGTATTCGTAAAATACGAATAAAAATTTTTAGAAAAATACGGGGAAATACTTAGTTATGTGATAAATATATAATTCCATGAAATCAATGTTAGTTTTACGTCATAATGCTCCTCGTATGATTACGCGGACTACAAATTCTCGCCTACCGGCTCGAATTTGTATTAGTCCGCGGAATCATACTCGGAGCATTATGACGTAAAACTAACATTGATTTCATGGGATTATATATAATTATTACCTGTATGAAATCGTTATCATTTTCGAGTTTCACCAGAATTGTTGCCCCGTGCCCCTGGTTTAACTGAAAGCAAACGCTACAATTCCTATTGCGCAAACTCAAATAGACGAGAGAGATCTCACGCTGAAGGCGTTGGCGACTGCATGCTTTGCTACTTTTGCCGATTTTGACGGGATTGGTGTACCTCTGAACATTCCTTAGGCTTTGTGGGCTCCGTGTATGTAATATAATTAAATGTTGGCGTTACGAACGTCCGATTTTTTTGGCACGGAAAGCGTAATGTACAGCAGAAAACTTTGCGATCCTACAATACATGTAATTCCACACCACATGTTTTTAATTTGCTGTCTTTTTACGATATAACAAAGCTGGCCAACATGTCATGGAGAATTGTCTTCTTTAGACTACATCCAGCATTGGGTCCCCAGTGCAGTGTCAAATTACAAGCTTATTCAATAATATTATCTCTAATATTACTAATCCACTTCTGTACGGAAAATATCCGACCACAGCGAAGTCGGGTGCATCATTTTTGGCTTGTGAGTATCCACATACTCAACCAATGGAATTGCTCAGTTTGATTCTTATTCTCGTTTCCGTTTCTCTGATTGGCTGTTCTAAAATGTGTATGCATAACAGGTGTGCAGTGTCAAACATATTACTAGTATTTGGCTGAACCATTCTACCAAAAAACTCTGATATCAACCTTTGCAACTGATGTCAAAAGATTTGTAGGTTGCCGCATTATGCTTTAGGGACGTTTTCCTTGATGAAGCGTGATTTTCTCATTCGATGTGTATATCAGATATCGCAAGTCTATCGAGGTGTTGTCTATGACACCAACCTCCAACTCCCTCTTCGGTTGATGTCTTGGACAACACCTCGATCGTGCGATATCTCACAAAAACCTATATCTACTAAGTGTGCTTCTTTACGGACAGCTTACCAGTAGCTTGGAAACAGTTTGGTATACCATTAGCTGTAGATTCATCATAACAACAACCACTTGTAACACAATCATCAATATCAAGTTCTCCACAACTTACACGATTTCCAGGTGTTATGTCACATTCATCTTGTCAGGGAAAAATCAGAAAGTGAATTAATGAACATGCTATTAGGAGATTATGTAGGTTGGATTAAATATTAGTGTACTTTAATTTTATATCATTTTATATTATATATGTATGACAATTTAAGACTTCTCATATAGTGAAGTCAACAACAATGTTCATTGTCGTTAACTGATAAAAAGAGGTGTGAAATTTGCTACCGCGCGGTTGTTGAAATATCAAAAAGTTTACTTTTACGAAAGGAGCAAGACTTTTAGTGTATTTACGCGCAGTGGGTGCTATGTAGTTTACAAGGCAGATATATTATAGAAACAAATAGAAACAACTACAGATAAAAGTATACTTTTTCTACTTACATGGTAAAAAACAGTATCGATTTCGATACTTAGAATCAACTTCGTGAAACCAACAACAACCCCTGGCTAGACAGTCATTTCTCCACAGTCTGTTACCACAGGAAGATGAATTAACCTTCTGTATGGAGCATCTCTCTATGAAGTAATAGAACGTTAGAATATGAAGTTTATATACATATGAAAATTAAATCAATCAATCAATTAATCAATCAATCAATAAATCAATCTATCAATCAATCAATAAAACAGCCAGTCAGTCAGTCAGTCAATCAATCAATGAACCAATAATGAATTATACATATTACCACATAAATACTTGCAAATAGAAATAAACAATGCATTTTCGAAACTAACTGGCAAATGCATGACTTTACTTTATGTACTTCCTTTGGCATGAGTCTGATGTGCACAGATTCTGCAATTTGTGTAGCAGCTAACGGCTCACTTTCTTCGAGCTCGCCTTTGTAAGTATCAAATCATTTTACGTAACGAATGTAAATAACAAAAAAATACCCAAGTCGTCATATTTAGACAAGTTTTACTTGCATTTTAAAACTAAATTTGCTATTAAATCACAGGGCCATGTTTGATAATATTTACTGAGAAACCACTATACACTCTTCGATCATGCCTGATGCTTGACCTCGCGAAAGGTGATGAAGGAAAGCCACGCGGTTACGTACTTTATGTAGCCACTGAACGTCATTTTTCATACATGATGGATTAAAATTGGAGAGAAAATATGTTTTAAATATATTGAAATCTACACAACAACACAACACAATGGTATGGGGGAAGTCACCTTTATTTGTAGTCGACAATAAACAATTATCCTGTACATAAAAATAAAAAAAGACGAAAATATGATCATTATAGTAATAAAGATTTGTAATATACAATGTGACACCATATATCATAACATGTCATATTCAAAATCACAGCCTCGTACATGGATTTAAACTCCAATAACGCCCGTGGCTGTTTTGTACACTTAAAATTAAATCAAACCTATGTAAGAAAACAAAAACAAAAACAAAAACAAAAATATATGAGGGAGTTTACTAGTTCATGTCATAATGAACTAGTTCTCTACTCCTAGAGCCATAGCTTTAGCTACTCTACTTTTGGCTTCTTGATTGATAACTACACAGCGTTCGAAGGCATTGATTTTCAGTCACCCGGTGTTTTATCAATAATGCAGGGATACATGAACTTAAGGTAAAGGTGTCAAGGTTGCACCCCCTCCACGGAGGGAGAGTTCTGAATATTTAGTTGCGTCGATCCACTTAACGGGAGTACAACCTTGAATGGTTCTACAAAACTTGCATGAGTTAAAGATGTCAGTTCCAGAGTCTGGTAGAGATGTTGACATGTTTGTGGTCACATATGAAAACAGTGGGTCTGTTGACTCGGTACACACGTTTTTTTTTTCAGGCCAGTCATATTTTGGGAGTTTTCTGAATATATTTTGATTTCTTGTCGTATCAAATCCTTTAGATATCCCTGGACGTAGGTATGCTTTGTTGTCTATGCTCTGTATGATCCAAAGATGGGCTGTGTTTTCAGACTTTGATGAAAAAAATGCTTCTTTTTCATTTTGAAAAGTGCACGCATGCTGATAATGTTCATTTTCATTGTCTATGTCCTCTGCCTTTAATTATTTGGCGGATTCTTACAGCAGAAAAGTCCATGGCCAGTGTATTGTTATGGCTATAATGATGTTACTCTTTTTGGTGGGATCTATTATACACAGTGGAATAAGACAATGATTACTTTCTTGTCGTTGTGTTACAAATTGTTTGGTTATGTAGTTTGAGTTTCATTGTTGTAATATGAGCAATGTGACCAATTAGTCGTTCTACATCATATGTACATGTGTTTATGGTGTCTTGCAGGAAGTTATTCAGAACCTTCAAATTGTGTCTCAAATTGCAGGGTTGTGATAGTGTAACCACGAGGTCTGAAAAACGGGCACGCTGGAGTAACTCACTCCTAGCGTCATTCTTTCCTCACAAAGAATCAGGCTGGCAGACTGTGTTCTCGGTCTACCTACACATCCGTATCGACGTTCAATCTCAACTTCCTTGGGGGAATTGTCGAAATCACCCCACGTCACTGTAGCCATGTATATGTGTATGGCCTTGTATACGTACGTGGCAGAGTAGACGTGCTTGCAGATGTGGTGATATGGTGCACGCATTTCGACCAACACCATCCTGCAAAAACAATGTAACCCACCTACGTCGTGTGCACCAGAAAAACGCTGACGCACCAATAACAAATGAATTACATACTCAGCCATTTAATATGAACATTCGTTCGAATATTTACTCCTTTTACATCTCTTTGACGATAGAAGTGGCTAGTAAGATCTCAAAAAGTGCCGAAATGGGAACGTTTTCAGTTCTGACTATAATTTCAAAGGTCCAACTTTACAAACACCGCCATATGTGATCGCAAAGTCCAATAGGTCATCCGGTGTATGTAAATCGCTAACCTTTTGATGTACTTCAAGATAACTTATGTTTGTCATTTGATATGATGTATTACAGCACAAACAACATTGTGTACAGCTGGTCGCCATTCCTATGGCTTGTTCGTTCGGACAAATTTCTTTTGTGTACTCAGATGATATGTTAATTTATGTAGCTCACCCTTCCCTTATTTGACTGTATCCATAGAAGTAAAATCTAGATGATTCTCTATACCCAATGAATTCCTCCACCACTTGCCGAGGCAACCGACGCTCTCTACATCAAGTCTGAAGCTTTTGTCCAGTCAGCTGATGGTGGTGGTGGTGGTGGTGGTGGTGGTGGTGGTGGTGAAACTGAAACATTTGACATCTCGGCCGGTGTCCTAAAGGGTGGCACACTTGCTCCATATCTATTCGTAATTGTGCTGGATTATGCAATGAGGAGTGGCTTGGTAAAGATGACACAGCATTAGGTTTTACAACCACACCCGCTCGGAGTAGAAGATATCCTGCAAAGGTCTTAACTGATACTGACTTTGCTGATGACAGTGTATTACTCTCCAATGCATCCTGCCAAGCCCAAGAGCTCCTGCTCAGAGTCGAATTGGAATGAAACTCTTTTTTGGCCTTAATATCAACACTTCAAAAAAAAGTTTGTCGCATTCACCTTACGTAACACAATATCAAAACCACATCTGGACAGAAACTTGAACATGAGGAACACTTCTTATACCTAGATACTTGCATTGTTAATAGTGAAAAAGATATTACAACAAGGATGGTAAAAATATGGACAGCCTGCAATAGGTTAAAATAGATATGGAATTCAACATTGCCTGTACATCTAAAACGAAGATTTTTTCAGAGTAGTAGTTTAATCAGTCTTAATTTATGGTGCAAAGACATGGAAAATTACCAATAGTATGCAAGAACGATACTGTCAAGTAATTTAGCTGTTACCTCATTGGTCAACCAAATTAATCTAATTTTGGGCACATCTCTTGTCATGGCATGTAGAAAAATAATTCCCAGTCGCCCTTTTGAACTTCAATTATTTTGACCCCCCCCCCCGTTCAACACCCATTGTTTTCATGGTCCCCCCAATTTCTACCCAGTTGCCCCCCTCACCCCCTAATAATAAATCTAATACTAGCCAAAGAATAGATGCCAACATTATCAGTTTAGGAAAATAACCGATGCAAAACAGGCAGATTCACATCTTAAATAATATTTGCAAGAGGCGATCATTCGAACAATCTGTATTAATGTCCTTGTATGTTGTTTTCTAATATTTTCCTAAAGTAAAGTAAAGATATTGCAATTGCAAGAACATATTAAAGTACCCTTACTTGGGAAACTGCATTTCGGTATGCCACTGCTAACACTTGAGTCGAAGCAACAATGCGATTCCCCACATCTAGTTTGTGCACTAGCAGCTGGATCGCAAGTCAGTCGGTTGCTAGAGTCTTCTACAATGTCACAAGTCTCACCTATAAATGTCGCATGGGAGAGATATAACGTTTAAAGTTCACTATATCATATAAGTGGGCAAGAATGAAAACAATAGTTAAAGTGAATCCAAATTACGTAAATGGAGTTGGCACAATCATGAGCACTGTGCGTGTGGAGAAGTCGTGTGTTGTTAAGCTATCGAAAGTAACTTTAAAGGGTCGTTAGTTTTGATTGCACTTAAGCTAATTGTAGAAGTAAAACTAACACCGTACACAAGTATTGTATGGTTGGCATGCCGAAATATACGGAAAAGGATGATATTCTTGTCAACTGCGATTATTGAGAAATGTGTAAATGTATAAATAATTGACGAACATCTATTTATAAAAATACTTATTATGTAGCTTGAGATCTGTCTGTCTCTCTGTCTGTATTTCAGTTTGACGGGCGGACTGACTGGCTGACTGTCCGTTCGTCCATTTGTATGTCCGGTCGTCTACCTGTGTGCCTGCCTGCATGTATTATATGTATGTACGTGTGTATGCATGTGGTATAATGTGAGTGTAATAAACTATACCTACCTTTAATGTACACATTTGACCAGCTATGCAATGCCAGTATAACAATGATAACTGCAGCCGAGCACCTCATCATTTCTACCAATGTCAGCAGGCAACTCTTACCCTTAGAGGTTCTGATAATCTTGATTGACCAATCCCTAAAATACCTGCCCAAAAGTGTTTCTGATCAATGTTAATTGAATATGCAGTGTGTTCACTTTAAACATATGCAGCGGGCGGCTCAATATGCTATATCGAGATCCTAATTGAGGGTGCAGCTATTACCGTGTGTGTGTCTCATGTTCCCCCCAAATGCAAGTCAACTCACATACGTCACTTTATTACCCACTAAATTCAGTTGTAATAAACTGGTTGAATGTACTAAAACGGGGGTATTGACTCCATATTGTGATCGAATAGAACATGGATTCTGGATACATTTGTTTCCTTTTGATTTCGTGTAAAAATGTAAGTTGATTTGTTTAGGTCTTGTGATTTTGTCTGCGATCAACACATTCTTTTTTCAAACAGTTGCGATGTTATCCAGCCAAAACAAATTTTGGCTCAAACGCTTGACCCTGTAAAAGAATTGTTTGTAATGTTACATTGAATTACAAACTGCATGCGGACAGCCCTAGCGTCAACCTGTGGTACAAGTGCTAATGATTACATTACCGAGGTTGATCTGTTTTGTGGTAATAGTTAGGGAGCCTTCAATATTTACGGTTGGGGGGGGATTAGGGGGAGTGGTTTCACTCTTTAATTTGACTTATTGACTCATATTTTAGAAAATGGGATTAGGTGGAGGATCACATTTAGCCGATATCACCTCTTTGTCTATCTCGTCGTGAGCCATGATTCTGCAATGTGACGCGAGTAGTAAGACTAGTGTCACGTTACGGAAAATGTGTTCAATATCTCATATAACCTCTATCATTTCCCTTCTGATGCACTGAGTTTCATGTGTTGTAAAGTACAATCACACAATGTCACACAACCTCCGTAAACACACTACGTACATTCGTTTCGGAACCCCCCCCCCCCCATAAACGAATATTTACAAGTGCAGCATCGACACATTTATATATAATGTAATTAACCATGATGGAAATTGTAGCATTCACAAAACTTCGATCGATGCAATGTAGAAACATGTTGGTAAACACATTAAAATACTACCAGAAAAGAGTGACTTTTCTTTCAAAATTTGATTAGAAGAGTGAAAATGAAGTTCGGCAATTGCGTAGACGCGACCCCGCCCACCCCACCAAAAAAAACCCGACAGATAGACATGTCAACTATATTACTTGGACAAAAAAAACTGTTTTGTTCAGGTTCCCTCATCCCCCATATTGACAATATACACAATCTCATTATTGAGACAACTTGTCATTACATCTTTCTGGCCGAATGAAGGCGTGACAGTAGAAAACAGTTCACTAGAGTGCAATATGATTTAAATATCAATATATACGTTTGAGTAATTTGGTTTAGTCCACTTTTTTTTTCTAAGGTCACACAAAGGTCACACAATATCATGAGGTCACGTCTATTTCTGGTCTGCTTAGCAAATAGATACCGATGATGTCCATGAAATTTTCAATTTATCTAATGTCTGACGCCATGCTACTATACAAATAGTTAGTAATATGCATTGCATTGTGTTATGATATAAATAAACAGTTTGAATTGAAAGGGAAATATGTATCTAGAGTATGTGCGTGTTAGGTGCTGTTGTGCAATGTTGTACGATGTTTAGTGACTTGCCGTCGGCATTCTGAAAAAAGGAAACATAACATAACTTACGTAGTATAACTGTGGAAAATCTATTTAAAAATGATAGTACGTTTTTGATGGGCGATAATAGTCTCTAAATTCAAATCAGTTGAATTTGGAAACCAAAGACTTTGTTTGGATTTGGCACGATGGTTTATCTAAGCAGCCATGATCCAATGATTGTCCTTGAAAGCGTACTACTGTCTGCAATTGAACTAAATGACTTGACAACACAAGATCCAGGGAAGAGCAGAAATGAAAAATGCATTGTGTTCAGCATGTTGTTAAATCAACTGTAGGTTATTTAAGCAATAAACCACCCCCTGGGGATGGTATACCAAGAGGTTTTGACCAGTGAACGAAATATATGCACGAGCGATAGCGAGTGCATATATTGAGTTCACTGGTCAAAACCGAGTGGTATACCTTCCCCAGGGGGTGGTTTATCGCTATTATATTATACCAGTATATTGAAAATATCGGAAACAAGATAAGAATTACTGAAAACCTACACAATGCTAGCAAAGTCTGGAAAAGGATTAATGATCTATTAAATCCTCGTTGCACTACTCTCCCAGCTCACGACGACCCGTTACCTCTTGCCAATAACTTCAACCAGTACTTTGCCAATGTAGGTACACGCATTCAAGAAGAAATAAACACTGTTGAACCTTTACTAGATCACATCAAAATGCCACAGACTAGTTTTCAACTTTCTAAGGTCACAGAACAACAAGTAACCTCTGCCTTATCGGCATTGCCATCCAATAAGTCTTCATCACCGAATGATATTAACTGTAAGTTAATCAAACTGTCAATTCCAGCTATTGTTCCTTCATTGACATGTATATTTAACAAGTCTATTTCTCAGGGTATTGTACCAACTGATTGGAAAAAAGCTACAATTATTCCAATTTATAAAAAGGGCAAGCGTGATAAACAAGATGTTTCCAATTACCGCCCTATTTCTCTACTCCCCACTCTCTCAAAAGTTCTTGAACGTTTAGTCTGCAATCAACTTATTAGTTACTTAGATTCAAATAATATCCTCCATCCAACTTTTTCTGGTTTCCGTCCAAAACATTCGACAGCTACATTATTACAGCGTATGTGTGATGATATACTTGATAACATGTTCAATAGGAAAATTTCATCTCTTCTTATGTTAGACCTTTCAAAGGCGTTTGATTCAGTCAATCACACTATCCTTCTCAGTAAACTTCAACGTTACAACTTTCATCCATCTGCAGTTCAGTGGTTCAGAAGTTACCTATCAGGTAGAACTCAAAGTGTAAAAGTTGGCAACATATCTTCAAATTGTATTCAGGTCAAAACTGGAGTACCTCAAGGCAGTGTCTGTGGACCTTTATTATTTGCACTATATATTAATGACCTTCCTACTTGGCTTCACTCAAACACTCCAATTTATGGTTTTGCAGATGACATCAATATTCTGAAAAACAGTACCATTGCCGATATTGATGTACTTCACAATGACTTAAAATACGAAATTAATCGTTTAACTACATGGTTCCATGCAAATACTTTGAAACCAAATATCTCTAAATATCAGTATATGTTCTTCGGTACACGTCAACAACTAAAGAAAATACCAAATCACATTAATTCTCTGTCCTTTCAAGATATTACTATCAAAGCTACTAAGTCTGCTACCTGCTTAGGCTTGAAACTGGACCCTGAACTCAGTTGGTCAAACCATGTGTCTTATCTCCGTAGGGCATGTGGTTTCCGTCTAACAAGACTGGCACGTGTTAGGCGTTGTATACCGGAAAAAGTCAGAAAGAATGTAATAGCTGCTACTGTCTTCTCCCTTTTAGACTACTGTGACACAGTCTTTTCTAATTGTAATCTCACTTTGAAAAGTAGTCTTCAAGGTATCATAAATTTTGCTGTACGAATTCAATGTGGCCTTAAAAAATCAGACCATGTAACACTTGCCAGAAATTCTCTAAATTGGCCAACTATTCAGGAAAGACACGATCAACACTTCAAAAATATTGTCAGTAAATGTATAAGCAAAAAAGTACCACTCTATTTATCTGATCTTGTCACCAAAAACTCAACAATACACCAATACAATACTCGGACCAAATACCACATTCCAAAGGCACACAGTCGTTCTTTCAAATACCGCTCATGTATTTCCGCAAATACGACTACTTAGTAAACACTTAGTTTTTAATGTCTTAAACCGTTTTTAACTTCATAATTCTAGCATCTCTCGTGTTTTACTTTTTATAACTTTTATTTTATCTTTGTACTCTGCCCTGTAAATTTTGTTACTCTCCCATATTTTTAAATTATGTGTCTTTGTATTTTAACGTATGTTTTGTATTTTTATATTCAATGCATGAAAATCCATTTATGGATGCATTGACCTAGAGTAATAAATCAAATCAAAATCAAACTAACGTTTTCTCGTTTCATATGCGCCTCTGTGTCTAATTTGCATAACAATAACGCTGCTTTTCAAGACAGCTGATCTTGGCCTCAATGTGAACGTCGTGCAGCGACTGGATTTATTTTATCTGCTCGTCGTTTCTAGGGATAATCTGTACATTGATCGGCTCATTAAAAGTGCACAGTGATGAATAAACAACCTGTTTGACTCAAGGTATAAACTTGAAGTGGTTTATTAAATACAGCGTGCTTCGATCGTTCCCGGCCGAATTCGCGACTCGGTGAAGTGAGACGATAGGCATGGCGGCAGGTTGATATTTACAATGTATTTATATTACTGGAAGTTACGTCAGTAGATTTTCGGGTTTGAGGATTTCCCTCTCGGATTGATGACTGATACTCTAGGACAGGATCCCAGACAAATTTCTATTTAGATTAATGGTAAGTCGGCCAGTGTAACCTCTTTCACTTGCTTCATTTTTATGACAGGACAGGACACTGAGCTCACCAATGTTTCCACTCCAGCCGCGCCAAGGCTGGGACCGCGACCGATCTCGTGCATGCCTAGCGCCTTGACCTTAGTACATGTAGTAGGCGATGATTTGAACAAATACGCAATGACTGGGTTGCTTTCGAAATTTCCTTCATAATTTCTCATAAAATATTGTCTCATTGAGAGAAAATCCTCCTCTGACAATTCGAAGAGTTCACTATCAGTATCACGGCGGACTACAACTCAACGCTCGTAGGCGAACAAAATTTGGACGCGTGCCAGCAGTGCATTATCGTACCAGCAGTGCATTATCACTCGTTCTATACGCGCTAGTTCGATGTCTAGACCAATCAGATCCCTCGATTTCCACCATCAATATACTGGTATAATATAATTTTCAATACTTATAAAAGCGTGTTATTAACGCAGTACAGTATTAGCATTGTCAATGTACAGTGGTGGTTAAAACTTAACAACTCTTTAGACCAATTGTCGAAATGTATGACCGGTTGGTTATTCACTAGTACTGCATCATCACTGTAAACTTTGAAGCCACCCTGCACATCCTCGTAGCCGCAATTTAAGAAAGTCCTTGGTCGACAATTCTGTTGGTGTAATAGGAAGCTTACTATGATCACAAACTTCCAGAGGTACAGTTGAAACATAGTGTTGTCAGTAAGAATTAGTTCTGGCCATATCCACCAAACAAATGCCTACCAATTCCATTACGTTTGACCATATGGTTCTGTGGAATATGGTGACACAGACAGACCCCCCTCAAACACACACACGTGCGTGCATGTTATGACACTATATGTAAAACCAATTATTTGCATAGTGTTAATCTTTGACTAGATATAAATTTATTCAAAAATGTAAGGAGTATAACATTGCTAGTGTCATGAACGCTATTTTATTTTAGGGTTTTTCTCTATAATACTTCCCTAATTAGAGGGATACCACAAAAGCAAGTGAATGGTTAGCCAAAACCAATGGTAATCTGTTTTTTTTTTTGTTCCAATGTTATCAAATACAAACAGGGTCAGGTAACGTGTTTCTACATATGAGTTGTAAATCTGATGGTTAGCTGTTTCGTGTTAGGGAATGGTAATAAGTCAAGGTCATAAACATCAAGAAAAGTGAAATTAAGCTAACGTGTGATTACTGTTTAAATACTTGGACTATATAAATATGTCAGAATTGTATCAATCTTTTGATTATTTTTAATAGATTTGAGGACACATCTCATGGAAAGAGAGGAGAATGAAGTTACACCATCATATAATGAAGTTATAACATCACATGACATTATACCATTATATACTGAAGTTATGCAATTATATAAATACGTTACACCATCATTTACTGAAGTTATATCATCATCATACCATATTTAAACTGAATGCCTCCCGTAAGGGAATCACTAATTATGCAAATAACTCATTAAAATAAAAAACTATGGTAACAGGCTTTGTATGTGCCAAATTATACGGAATTTGAAGAGTGTACGATACTGCTTAATTACTGAATATCGTTCATAATTCAAAATACTCATTAAAGGTAAAAGTTGTAGCAACAAACTTCATAGGACAGGTGCGTATTATTATGGTTGATATATGTATCATATTATACGATATTTGAAGCTTGCATTTTTAAGATACAACGTAGTTACCTAAAATCATTAATTATGCAAATTTTTCATTAAAACTGTATGCTATAGCACCACATTTTATAGGACGTACCTGCTTTGTTGTGGTTAACATTATGTACTAATTTGTATTGAAATTGAAGTATGCAGTCTTAAGATATAGCCTAATTTCCGAAAATCATCAATTATGCAAATTCTTCATTAACACTATAAGGTATATCAACTAACTTTATAGGACATACACAATTTGTTATGGTTAATGTATGTACTGAATTGTATTGAAATTGAAGTATGCAATCGTAAGATATAGCCTAATTACCTAAAATCATTAATTATGCAAATTTTTCATTAAAACTGTAAACTACATCAAACATTTTATAGGACATATCCGCTTTGTTATGGTTAACATATGTACTAATTTGTATTGAAATTGAAACATGCAGTCTTAAGATATAGCCTAATTACCGAAAATCATTAATTATGCAAAATATTCATTAACACTGTAAGGTACATCAACTAACTTTATAGGACATACACAATTTGTTATGGTTAATGTATGTACTGAATTGTATTGAAATTGAAGTATGCAATCGTAAGATATAGCCTAATTACCAAGAATAATTAATTATGCAAATTATTCATTAACACTGAAAGGTACATCAACAAGCTTTACAGGACATGTGCGATTGTTATTGTTAACATGTGTACTGAATTATATTGAAATTGAAGTTTGTATTCTTATGATATAGCCTAATTACCAAAAATAATTAATTATGCAAATTATTCGTTAATGCTGTAAGGTAATTTTATAGGACAAATGTATGTTGTTATAACGAATATACTAAATTATATTGAAATTGAAGTATGCAGTCTTAAGATATTGCTTAATTATTTGATTTCATTAATATGCAAATTTCTCTAATTAAACATTAACCGATCTGGCTGAAAACCTAATCAGGTCTAGCTATTACCTTAAAGATTATATATTCCAAATTTCATTACAATTGAGCCAGCCGAATTTTAGAAAATGATGACACAGACACACATACAGACAGACAGACAGACAGACAGACAGACAGACAGACAGACAGACAGACAGACAGACAGACTGACTGACACACACACAGACAGACATTTGTATTTTAATACCTCCCGTACCCTTACGGGAGGTAAAAATGAAGTTGTGCCATTACATAATGATGTTATACCATACTATAATGACATTATACCATCATATGACATTAAGCCACCATATGATGGCGTTACACCATCATATAATGATGTTATACCATTATATGATAAAGTTGTACCATCATATAATGAAGGTGTACCATCATATCATGATAACACATTTTCACTGCAAAGAACCTAAATTATCAGTGCTCCACTTGTGTTGATAAATATGTGACTTCAGCTTACTTCCAGCAAAGGGGATGAATAGTAGACCCTTTTGGCAGTTTTTTATCTCTAAGAGTGAAGGTGGGAGAAACGAACGGTGTTGACGTTGTAGAGTTCAAAGAAAGCAATCTGTCACATGACTACCTTACCATAAATTATTGTCATGTGTGAAACCTAGATTTCGTTCTCACCACAATCACACTGTCCCACTTTTAAATAAACAGTCATAAAAGTACTTATTAGTTCAAATATAACTATACATATACATATACATATACATATACATATACATATACATATATTACCTAGCCACCACGCCAGTTACAGAACATGTTATGTAAATGCTTGGCTGTTTCACAATCAATGCTTCACTTATAGTGCACTTTGGGACAAAAGTGAACTTGAAGGTTTCGTAATATTATCTTTATAGATAACAGAAGTTAATTTAAATTGTTGTACACGTCAGTATGAACTTGCCAGAAGGAATTAACACACTTTCTATTTTGGACACTACATGTTATTGACACTGCCAATCACCAAATCTCATCAGATTCCAGTTTATATTATACACTAGGTATGACCACCTAAAGTTCTCTAACATACCTGAGACTTTACTATACATGCAATATTAATGCCTCTATACCAATGTTACAGGCACATAATTATGTGACATGGGAAACTCGTTTAATACTTGCATTTACATTACCTTTTCAAAGCTTGGAAATATTACCTCAAACGCTATGAATAACCTAAACATTGCCTTAAAAGAAGCAAATAACTCCAGATCTGCCAGGGGGAAAACACCAAGGACTCCCTCACTCCCATCGCCTCATACATTCAACCAACAATCAGATGCACAAACATCCTTTTTACTGTAATAATGGTATTGTTACGATCCAAAATATCGTATTTCGGAATTATGGGAATAAATTCTACTTTTCGGCATTGTAGGCCATAGGTCAGAAATAGACTGGCGATGACGAAGCTGGGCAAACATGATGTAACTGAAATTCCCATGATTGGTTAGAGAAAAGTGCGTAATAACTTTTATGATGGCATGATCTTAGGGTGTGACTTGCTATTTATATAGTCGTTGTGTAAATTCCATTGTATTCGAAGTATACTTAAGAGGAGAATAAAACATCCAGAATCAGGAGAGGAGCTCAAGAGAGACGAGCTCTCGGGTAGGTGATTCTGGCAAGCCGAAATATCTTCTCAGTTGTGACTAATTCCCGACTTGGACCTGAACGATCCCGTACGAGAGTATGAGAGTGTGAGTGCTAGAGTGTAACGTCTGAACTATCCATACTTATACCGTTCAACTCTACGACACCCAACACTGGTGGAAAATCCAACAGGTCCACTTAATGTTATTACGTTCTGGTAGAAGACTGAGAAGAAACCGACATTTACATCCTTGTCAACGGCCACCTACAGTAATGGCAGAAGCAGACCCGAATATCCAGCAAGAAGCTCCACAGCCAGAAAACAATGGAGCAGAGGTCAACCAAGGCCAGCGGCAAGACGCACGGCTGGTTCACCAAGAGCTACAACGCATTGTCAACAGAATGCAGAATTTGACGGTGGGTAACGATATCATACCACCTCAATTTTATGGGAAGGAAGATGAAATACCAACCAGATGGTTGCGTAAATTTGATGCATATGTCGTCCTTAAGCAGTTTGACAATATTCAACGTCTGAATATTTTTAGTCTGCTTATGTCTGGTGAAGCAGAGAGATGGTACACGTCCTTGCCTGACGACCTGGCGAACAACTGGGAGAACATGCGTGCAGCTTTCATCGGACGATTCCAGAACAGAGCACCACAGTGGCGTATAGATCAAGAGCTAAGAACAATTAAGCAAATGGACAAAGAAACAATCGAAAAATATGCCTCACGTTTAAGGGATATGTGCTATCGTTATAACAGAAATGATAACGAGCTTTTTAGTTTATTTTTACAGGGGTTAATACCGTCTATACGTAGTACGGTAGTCAACAGAGATCCGGTCAATTTCCAGGAGGCCGTGGCTTTCGCCCGAACAGCAGAAGTGGTAGAACGGTTCGACGATGATGTCAAAGCACTGAAAACTGGTCGTACTTCCGACACGTCTACAGAGGTTTTACAACAAGCCTTCGACTCTTTGCTAAAACAGAACGAAGTTCTACATGAGAAGCTATCAGCAGCGGCGGTGACGCCCCTCCATGTACCAGCAGCGCCTGTTCAAATACGACAAGAACCCTACGCAAACGCTGGACCACGGTCACGGGTAGGCCAGAGCTATAATTATTCTAACGTAAATAGGCCGCCAGTAGTAACTCCACATTATGGCAGTCGACAAGTTAATACGGCTAAGCAGATTTGTAAAATTTGTAATAAGCCAGGGCATTCAAGTCCTAATTGTTATGCAAATCCTGATCGTGGGTGTTACAATTGCGGGGAGATAGGCCATGTGGCCAGGTTTTGTGATAGAAATGGAGCAAGATATGCTTTTCCAAAAAACGGGTAAACGTTGCGAGACGAAAATTGTATAAGCAGTCAGATGAGAAATCTCGCAACGGAGTATCTTTAAATCTCAATTGTGTTAATTTGCCAGAGTCAATGATTGTAAATGATAATTTAATTAATGTGCGTATATTTGATCGTAAAGTTTCAGCACTTATAGATACAGGTTCCGATGTATCAATAATTTCAGAGTCTTTGTTAAATAATATTCGTAAGTTAAGAAAGTGTAAGCTTTTCAAATCAAGTTATAAGATAGTTACTTTGCCAGATGGGCGTACTTTGCCTATTTTAGGATGTCTTAGAATTCCTGTTTTCTTTACTACTCGTGCGATTACTATGCAAGTCTATGTCCTCAAAGAATTGAAGCAGGATTTAATTATAGGCCATGATTTCTTACGTAGAAATGGAGCTATTATTGATTTTATGAAGCGCAAAGTTACTTTACGTCCATCGTCCCTTATACGCGCGTCTAAGACATATTCTATACCTGCTCGTTCAGAGTGTATTATATCGGCGCGTGTTCGTGGGAATTACCCTAACGGTATAGTAGGTCATACTACAAACACATTGTCGCTTGCTCACATTGGTATTGCTACTGCGAGAGTTTTAGGTGCTGTGCAGAATGGGCGCGTTCCGGTTAGACTAGTGAATTGTAAGGATACGCCTGTAAAATTGAGGAGAGGTACCCGTTTAGGTAATTTCAGAATTTTGCCAGATGGTACTGATATCCATACTTTTGATACTAATGTTAGTCGCAACGGGCCAGTTGTACGTCCAAATAGGTTAAGTAAACAGGAGTTTTTAAAGGCATTTGATTTTGAAGATTCTACTTTAACCTCAGATCAGATATTGCAGTTACAACAGGTATTATGGAAAAATAAGGATGCGTTCGTTGATGACACAAACACCTTGGGATATTGTGATATAATTAAGCATAGAATCAATTTAAAACCAGGTAGTAAGACCGTATCTCGCCCTCCATATAAAGCTTCTCCAGATAAGCGTGAGGAAATTAAACGACAAATTGATAAGTTGTTAGACCAGGGTTTGGTAGTTCCCTCTACTTCTCCTTACAGTTCTCCGGTTTTACTAGTACGTAAACCAAATGGTGAATTTCGTATGGTTATAGATTATAGAATGATAAATTCTATTACAGAACCCATTGCTTTCCCTCTTCCTGGGATAAAAGATACTTTAGATATCATTGGGAGTAAATGTCCAAAGTATTTTTCGACCCTAGACCTTAGTTCGGGATTTTGGCAAATAGCTATAAATCCTGACGATGTACATAAGACTTCCTTTGTCTCTCATTACGGTAAGTTTGCTTTCAAGGTGTTACCTATGGGAATGATGAATAGTTCGGCAAGTTTTCAAAACACAATACAGTTCGTTCTAATAAATTTGCTAAACGACTCATGCTGCGCCTACATGGACGATATTTTAGCATTCTCAGCAACATTTGAAGATCATTTAATTCATATTGATGAAGTTCTTACACGTTTACGCGAAGCCAATTTAAAGTTAGGACCACGGAAGTGCGTTTTTGGTAGGCGCGAGGTCAAATTTCTAGGTCACCGGGTCAACGAACACGGGGTCATGGCAGATCCTTCTAAATTGGAAGCTGTCAAGAATTTCCCCACACCAAAATCGGTTACAGAATTAAAGTCATTTCTGGGTTTGGCTAATTTCTATAGAAAGTTTATTAAGGATTTTGCTAAGATTGCGCATCCATTGCATGGTCTGTTAAGGAAAGGCGTCGACTTTGTTTGGTCACGTGATTGTGAAATAGCATTTGATACACTAAAGACGGCGTTAATCTCACCTCCTGTACTAGCGCATCCACGGTTTAATGAGGAATTTATTCTATATACGGACGCGAGTAGTTTTAGTGTAGGTTATGTGTTAGCTCAAATTCAGGAGGGTGTGGAAAAACCTATATGCTATGGTGGCAGGGCGCTGTCGAAACCACAACAGAATTATACAGTTACGGAAAGGGAATTTCTCGCTTTGATTCACGCTCTCTCGCAGTGTGAACAATATTTGCATTCTGTTCATTTTACGGTTATTACAGATCATGCTAACCTTCCCTATTTGATTAAGACTACGGAACCTTCGGGGCGTTTAGCGCGATGGGTACTCAGAATTCAAGGTTTCGATTTTGACATCGTGCACAGATCGGGCTGCAAAATTCCCCATGCAGATTCATTATCACGTAGGGTTTATGATGACGGAATTCATAATTCTGATGTAACTTCTGTTGAAACGGCTCCAGCGGCCTCAAATACACAATGTGTCCAGGTACCTTCTACTGATAAGATAGTGCAGGAATCCAGTAGTAATAAAGGTGACGTTGTTAATACGCAAAGTGTTGACAATGACCCTGTAGTTGACATACCAACCTTGTTTACTATTAGCAATGAAAATAGCGTTGACGACATGACTTGTTTGACTTTAGATTCCGATGACGAACTAATAGGTGTTAATGACTTGAATGATAACAGAAGGACAGGTGTAATAGCTGATAGGCAAAGAAACGACAATCATCTAAGACCGCTGATTGACTTTCTTGAATCGGGTGACTTACCGACTGATGATAGACATGCTAAACGCATAGCAAGCATAAGTGCCAATTACGTGATTATTGACAGAGTTCTGTATCATTTCTGGACGCCTAATAGCAATAAATCTGATAAAGACATACGGCGCCAGCTTGTTGTACCTAAGGATTTACGACTTCTGATTTTGCGGAGATTGCATGATGATGTTACAGGTGGACATCTAGGCGTTCTAAAAACGCTGGGTGTCATCAGACAACGTTACTTTTGGGATACACTTATTAAAGACGTTCATAAATACGTTAATAGTTGTGTACATTGCCAAATGCGTAAACCGGGGCATAGAATACGCGCTCCTTTATTGCCGATTCCAGTTACAGGATTATTTGATAGGATAGCTATTGATTTCTGTGGGCCTTTTCATGTTACTAAATCAGGGAATAGCTATGTTCTTGTTATTACGGAATACTTATCGAAATTTGCATGGGCGTTTCCTACTAAGAATATGACAGCAATTACAGTTGCTAACATCTTATTCGAGCACATATTCACGAATTACGGTTTTCCGAATGTCATCTTATCAGACCAGGGGCCCTGTTTCAATTCGCAAATAATGCGCGAATTTTGTCGTTTTTTTGACGTTTCTAAGCGTTTTGGAACGGCATATAGGCCTCAAACCCAGGGTATCGTCGAAAAGTTTAATTCGACGTTACTTGGAATGCTTTCCATGTTTGTTGCCGACCGGGGAGATGACTGGGACTCATACTTAGCGGCAGTTTTGTTCGCGTATAGGGTAGCGCCACATCATTCTACAGGTGTTTCGCCATTTTCGGTTCTGTTTGGAATGGAGCCACGCCTACCGCTAGACGTTACCTTGCTTCCCGCGGTTAGCAAATCGGCAAGTATCAATTTTCATCTGAAAGAATTAGCATCAAAACGAAATATTGCAATAAAGATGGCAATGGACAACATTAAAGTCGCACAGGAAAAAATGAAAGAGCACTATGACAAGAGAGCTGTACAACACGAATTCACAATAGGGGATATAGTTTATTTATATAATCCAGCAGTGAAACCAGGGAGAGCTAGAAAGTTTCACAAATATTATAGGGGTCCATATCGAATTGCTGATTTCATACCGCCACTCAATTATCGATTGCGTTACGTTCATTCAGGAAAGTTATATCCTAAATTAGTACACCATAACAGACTAAAGAAGGGTTCGCTCCGATCTACGTCCTTAGAAGGTAGTACCCCGGATGTCGATCTCGGTGACACAGACACAGACACGGACACGGAATCACCACAAAATTCGGGTGGTTTCGTTCCCCCTCGCCGTTCGCAGGCGCCCACGTCACCATCAACAGAAACCGAGAGCACAGAAAGTCGAAATAGCGACTCGTCTTCTGTGAGCGCAGAAAGTCAAAGTAGCGAGTCGGCTTCTATAAGCGCTTCAATTCGACACTCGAATGATAATCGATATAGATATCGACGTAGGCGAAATAAGCCGTCTTCACGAGTACCTATTGATTATGACAGTGATAGTTTAGCAGGAGAAAATGAACCTGCAGGGGACGATACATATTATCGCATCGATAAGATTTTACGCGGGCGGCACAAAAACGGTATTTTGGAATATTTAGTGAAATGGGAGGGGTATCCAAGTTCAGACAATTCATGGATACCGGAATCTTATTTGAACGATGAAGCGATTAAATCTTTACGCGATAATCCGGTTGTAATTACAGGCAAACGACGCTCTACTTAATAGTTCGCACGACTTCAGAATCTTTCGCTTTTTTTAGGTTTGTTTAAGGGATTTATATTTGTTTTCACCAAGCCCTATAACAGTCGCTCGCACATTTTAATGTCCACTTATTATTATTTTGAGTCATTAGATGCTAATTGCCAGCCTAATAAGACGATTACTTATGAACATATTTTGAATGTTCCAGTTTTATCTACGTTGTATAACAAGGAATTTGACACGGCACTGTTTGACTATACTTTCAATGACACTCTAACTATGCAACTACCTCAAGTTAAGTTGTTCACAGAAAGTTGGAATAAGTCTTTGTTCAGGGATAATAGATTAAAATTGGAATTGAATAGGGTTTCACAGGTATTGAGAAACCATTCCGATATATACTTAACTCCCATGGATGAATTTAGTAATTATGTGGATAGTACCTTAGTTAAGGGTGATTCTTGGTTTGATTGGTTCGATATTCCAGGATATGTTAGTGTCATCTTCAACGTTATAACCATTTCAGCTGTTATATACTTATTTTTTAGGGTTAGACAGCTTTCTATAACTCTTGCGATTCTGAGTGCCAGTCCTATACGTGCACAAAAAATACCGTGGGATTCAGTTGGCTCCGTGTTGACGACAGAAGCCGGCACTGTTGTTAGCGGCGGAACCAGCGAGATCTTACTTAATGCTATTGCGGTAGTTGGACTGGGACTTATTGTCGTATTGTGTTATAAGTGTAGCTTTAAATGTTTTAGATTTTGGAAGAAATGTTTTTGTCCAGTTAAAGTACCTATAGACGCAAAACTTTTGTTCTTGACTAATTCTAAGGAGTGTCAAACTGACTTTGGTACACAGGCTGATAGCGATTGTTTAGATATGCGCGAATTTATTATAGAGCCGCTCAGCGAAGATAGTTTGCTTGCTATGAATACAAGTAGCAGCGTGGTGGTAGCCGATGTTCATTCAGACATCCCCGACACGCCCCTTATTCGCCCTGCTAGTGTTGCGGCCTCCCCTGAAGACGATACTCCCTCATGGTCATTATTTTAGGTCTTGTTTCGCTGACATTAAATTTTGGATTTCATTTTGAATTTTGACTACGATTTTTGACTACGGACTTGACTTGCATTCTAATTGCAGGATGCTATATTTTACTGCACTATTTTACTGTACTTTTGTAGAACAATCCGTTGCATATATGATTTACAATTATTTTCATTTGATTGTGTATTTACTTTTATTTTACGGGTATTGAATGCATGTTTTTGAGACGAACATTTGGACTTTTATCATGTTTTACGACTTATGCTGTACATGTCGTCTTTTCGGATTTTTTTGTTCGTGACATTTTATTCTCTTGAGATTTTTTTCATATATTTACAGGACTGATCACTACTGTCAATTACTGTATTCCATAATCAATATTTATATTAGACTACATCAAGTGCTATGTTTACTTTCATGTTTATTCAAGATATATATCAAGGTTACTATGCTATTTTAATCGCTTATTTGATTTCATAATTGGTTTACATTGTAATTTATTCTATGTATACATGTATTTATCTCATATATATTTATATACTCTGTATTTAACATTCCTTGAGACGATTTTACCTGATTACCGATTACATATTGTATCTGTGCAACGGTGTTACTTAGTTGTTATAAAAAGAAAAACACAAAAACAAATTTACAAGAAAGCTTTGGCTATGCCACTCGTCATGTTTCTCCAGTTCTCAAGTCGCGGGTCGCTCCTTTAGGAAAACGGGGGGTGGTGTTACGATCCAAAATATCGTATTTCGGAATTATGGGAATAAATTCTACTTTTCGGCATTGTAGGCCATAGGTCAGAAATAGACTGGCGATGACGAAGCTGGGCAAACATGATGTAACTGAAATTCCCATGATTGGTTAGAGAAAAGTGCGTAATAACTTTTATGATGGCATGATCTTAGGGTGTGACTTGCTATTTATATAGTCGTTGTGTAAATTCCATTGTATTCGAAGTATACTTAAGAGGAGAATAAAACATCCAGAATCAGGAGAGGAGCTCAAGAGAGACGAGCTCTCGGGTAGGTGATTCTGGCAAGCCGAAATATCTTCTCAGTTGTGACTAATTCCCGACTTGGACCTGAACGATCCCGTACGAGAGTATGAGAGTGTGAGTGCTAGAGTGTAACGTCTGAACTATCCATACTTATACCGTTCAACTCTACGACACCCAACAGTATTAAACTTTTCTTAAATATTTTCACCCTATTCAAATTTGAAATGATATTGTATTTTAAAGATGTGAAATGTTTGCCAAAAGAATTTGCCTTCAACTCCAAATCTCCCCTACCAATGATACTACCATGAGACTATGATATGCAAATGTCCAACCAGTCTTTTAAAACTAAAATCACATGGGGATCCATGATGTCATCATGTTAAATGTTCGAGAGTAACGGGATTGAATAGACAGAATAGTACGAAGATAATGTAGTACAGTATACGGTCCGTCGCCGGAACTAGACTAACCCTACACTTCCTCATAACTGCAATTTAACAGACATGTGTCAACTTTTTTGTGTAATTTAAAGCTTACTATGTTGTCTAGAACTTCCCTAGGTAGAGATGAAACAGATCATATGGACTGCAGTAATGTTATACATGGATTACTACATTTTTTAATCCAAGAGATCGTGAACTACTGCTGTCACGCTTTCTCTACGTCAAAAACTACATTATGTTATCGTAATGCGAACAAACCGACCTATCATCGACAACAAGGACAGCCATAGCATATTCAGAAAAGTTACAATATATTGATCTCATTAAGACGAACATTTTATGTCAGTGTCAGTATATGCATCAGTTATGCCTACCTATTCCATGGCCTTTGCATATTTGGTTCTGGAGAAAATGATGTACAAAGAGAACACCCCCCCCCCCCCCTGCAAACACACACGCAAAGGTAAAACAACATGACCATATCCACTTAAGCCCATGTGTTTATGTCTGCAACTGCCATTTTAACTTCATAAAACTTGAACACAATGAGAAACTATCATATTTCAAATTAAGACTGCTAACAGACTGTGCTGCACTAAATTTGTTTACATAGTGTTAATCATTAACTGCTTTTGCTCTGACTTATCCATACAACAAACAGATGTAGAAACAGTGGTCACGACCTTTAACTCCTATCTGTCCAATCTCCTGGATAAATATGCTCCCCTAAAGAGTCGCACTATTGTCATTCGTCCGAACACAAAATGGTACACCACAGACATCAATGATGCACAAAAGCGAAGAAGACATGCTGAACAGAAATGGCGTAAAACAAAATTTGAAGTCCATCACCAGATCTACATTGAAGAAAGTCGCAAAGTAGGACAACTTATTCGTCAATCCAAAAAATCATACTATACTTCACTAGTGGAAGACAACAACAATGACCAAAAAGCTCTGTTCAAAATCTTTTCCACACTTGCAGGATCTTCAAAGCATAACACTAATCTACCGAGTCATGACTCACCACAAGAACTCGCTGAACAATTTAGTGCTTACTTTATCGACAAAATTGCAGATATACGCCGTAACTTGAATTCATTTGATTTTGGTGAAACCCAGGCTACATTTAACATCACGACCAATGCAACCTCCACATTCAACGAATTCCAACTTTTCAGCCCAGATCATGTACACAAGATCATAACCAAATCGCCGTCTAAGTCCTGCAGTATTGATCCTATCCCAACATCTTTGTTCAAGAAATGTATCACAGAACTGGTACCGATTCTTACAGAAATCATTAATTCTTCTCTCCAGCAAGGCATTGTCCCTGATTCATTCAAATCGGCTGCCGTCATACCATTACTGAAGAAATCATCGCTTGATTGTAATAACTTGAAAAACTACCGTCCAGTATATAATTTACCATTCTTCTCCAAGATCCGTGAAAAGGTTGTCGCAGCACAGTTAAATGCATACATCTCAGACAATGCCTTGTGTGAACAATTCCAGTCCGCTTATAGAAAATACCACCCACAGCACCGAAACAGCGTTACTCAAAGTCCATGATGATATCTGCACTTCACTTGATGCCGGCAAGAGTGTTCTGCTTGTCCTCCTCGATCTATCGGCGGCCTTTGACACTATCGACCATGATATCTTACTATCACGATTATCTGACATCGGCATCAAAGGTACCCCCCTGAACTGGTTTGCATCATACCTCTCCAATTGTCAGCAATCTGTTCTAGTTAAGGATACTGTCTCTACCCCAACTCTTCTTCAATCAGGTGTTCCACGGGGATCGGTACTTGGTCCTCTACTCTTTTGCATTTACATCTCCTCACTTGGTCAGTTAATTCGGCAGCATAATCTTAACTTCCACCTATACGCAGATGACAGTCAACTCTACAATGCTCTTGCTCCATCAGGCATCTCTCTATCGGTTAGAAACATGGAAGCTGCTGCTAATGACATCAAGACGTGGATGACCAAGAATAAGCTCAAACTCAACGACGACAAAACTGAAGTCTTACTCATCACATCGAAAATCAGTCGACCTCAAAGTCCAACTATTGATAACATCCATATTGGCGAAAGTACAATTCAACCAGCCGAAACAGCTCGTAATATTGGTGTAACTTTCGATTCTCATCACACGTTAAAAAAGCACATATCCACAACATGTCAATCAAACTACCATTATCTCTTGAAAATTGGCTATATCCGTCCCTACCTCTCCAAATCTACTTGTCAGAAACTCGTCCAGGCAGTAATATCAAGCAATCTTGGCAATGGTAATGCCCTACTCTATGGCTTACCCAACGATCATATCAAACCACTCCAACATGTTCAAAACGCTGCAGCAAAAATCATCATGCGAGCCAGGAAATATGATCATGTATTAACACCACTCGTAAAGGAACTACACTGGCTACCAGTTCAGGACAGAATAAAGTTCAAATTTTTGCTCATGACATACAAGTCCCTCAATGGACTCGCTCCAAGATACTTATCAGACCTTCTTCACTGGAAAACAGCGCTAGCTACGAGAACACTGCGATCAACAAATAAACATCTCCTATATGTACCTAAGTACAAGGTGGAATCTTATGGAGGAAGATCGTTTTCTTCTGCTGCGCCTCGTCTGTGGATTGAACTACCAACTGAAATTCGCGAACAAGTTACAATTAGCACATTTAAAAAACACTTAAAGACTTACCTGTTTTCTAAAACATTTTGACTGTACATCGCCTTTGAACTCTTGTCATAGTGGAATTGGCGCTATATACAGCTGAATCATCGAGGGATCGCCGAACGACTGTGCCTATCATACACATTTTATGTTCCCTAAGAACAATTTAGATAGATAAGAAACAGGCTTCCCACAGACCACTCAATACAAATATAAACAACATCATCCGACCCCTACTGATACACAGACACACTCATCGTCCTCGGCACAAACAAGCTATTGAAAGTCATCACATTGCAGGATTAGATTTTGACACATACAAGTGTATTGATTCAAAGTTGCAAGTGACCTCCATGCTTACAGCACACTGACTCTCACATTGAAAGACGTAAATTCATATAATTTTCAATAATACTTGCTGAACCATCGATGGTTTTAGCCTACGTATTACCTATTAGCTTGGTATTAGTGACTGTAACTGAACTTGAAGTGTGTCCTGCATGTAGTGAGTATCTGTTACGTACGATTAACGTGTTGCTTCATGCTTGACAGTATGCCGCAACATCAAACCATGGAAGTGTGGGTTATACTTCCATGATCAAACTTAGGGGCCGTGTCATTTTAAAACTGACGCACAAGAAACGCAATTTCTTCGTTTTCGTTTTAATGGCACGTTTCCATAATTTATACACAGTTGATTTTGACTGTCGCACCACGACAGTGATGTACACGTTATAGCGGCTTTCACAGTCATGCATGTTTCAACTATCACTTGGAAACATCTACAAATCTGTTTGGAATTACTAAACTACTGCTGAATAATTATTTCACATGTTTCAGGCGATCGAACTTTTTGGTTTTCACGTTAATAGAAGGATTGAATCAACATCAGTCGAACGATCAACTTGTTGTTAGTACTGAAAAAACGTTCGCAATACCACGCTATCTACGACAATTTAGTCGAAGTTTAGAGGTCACGTCAAACGTGACATCTCATCATCGGTAATTTCCGGATTTACATTTGTATTCGTTTCACTTTATACCCAAACGTGGCCTAACTTAGAACCTTAGGAGCATTTTAGCGATGCCCCCTCCATAGTCTATTCAACTCAATTATCGTGAATGTCCTATAAGTGTTGCCACTGCGATTGAACGATCGGCTTGTACCATGGCACCTTTGGTAATTTTCGTTGACAAGGTCACATGTCGTTACGTACTGCAGTGTTGTTGTTTATATTTGCTTACGTTGGACCTCATCGTGTCTAAACAGCCTACCCGTCTAGAATTTGGCATAAGGTAATCCTCAAAGCTAGAGTTGCAGGTACAAGAAAACAAACAATGTCTGCATTACATGTTCAGTGTAACCCCTTGCTTTGGCAGTCGGTTTACGTGTATCATCCAAGTCGGAAGAAATTGGTTGACGTGTGCGTCCAAGTATCATCATTTATACTATAGTCGGGACGACAAAACAAACCGTAAAAAGTCTTTTGATTTCAGGAACTTCTGTTTAACGTGAAAACCAAAAAGTTCGATCGCCTGAAATAATTATTCAGCAATAGTTTAGTAATTCCAAACAGATTTGTAGATGTTTTCAAGTGATATTGAAACATGAATGACTGTGAAAGCCGCTAACGTGTTCATCACTGTCGTAGTGCGACAGTCAAAACATGGAAGTTGAAACAATATCAATGACGTTTTGATTTCCCGCAGTGCCGATATCTTTGAAACCCCACTTACAGATCCCACTGGTGAAATTTATGCAAAATAATGTTGTGAAGATCACAGTTATCACGATGTGTCTAGTTCCCTCAAACGGGACGGGTCAACGCAACCGATAGTATGAGCACGAATGCATCGTATATCATTGATGAGTGGAATTTTAAGTGGGTCCCTTTTATTGTGTATACATGTACTTCCATTTATCCTAATATATGACAGTCGGTTTGCATGGTTCCATGTGGTGATATGTGTGTGCACATACAGTGCCTGCTTGTCGGCAGAAGTGTTGTGTTGTTTACATTTGTAATGAATGGTCTTGGGAAGCCTGTTTCTTATCTAACTAAATCGGTCTTGGGGAACATAAAATGTGTATGATACGCACAGTCGTTCGGCGATCCCTCGATGATTCAGCTGTAAATTGCATCGATTGATTGATTGATTGATTTGTAATGTGATATTTTCTGGACTAGCAAATTTCTAAATATATAAGTCTTACATCACTCGATATATTTTAGACTTCATCCGATGTTTGTAAATTATGCAATATTTTCTTTATAATACTTCCCTAATGTCATAAAATATGACAAAATGTTGATATTATTTTTTCTGAAAGATTGATATTTTTTACTTCCAATGTTAACAATCACGAAAAGGGTCAGATGAACTGTTACTATATTTAATGAGTCATAAACCTTAGCCTAAAGTAATGATTTACAACCCTCTCGATATGTTTACGACTTGTATCTCTGTCGTAGTACGTACGTAGGGAGTGGTAATGGGTCAGGGGTTATAGACAACACAAGAACGGTAAAATTAGACCTACGTGAAATTACTGTTTGAAATAATTATTTACATTATCGATGTGCATTAGTCTCTGTGTATTCGTTTATATATATGAGATAACTTCTTTTTAGTGGGCATCAGTTTTCCACCAATGTTTATTTTGTTCACTTTGAAGTTTTGACTGTGTAGGAATGAAATATTCAGTATCTACGATGGTTTCTTTTCATGACACCATGGCGAGCCTTATTCCCCCTCACTGTATTCACCAATTATTCATACCTTGCATCTGCATTAGTGTAAAGCAACGCTTTAATGTATCATAAATGGTTGTTATACACTAGCTTTTCTGTAATTTTGCCAAGGATGGAGTCACACTTTATATTGCAAACAAAAAATCAATGTCCCCACGTGTCGTAAAATTAAATACTAGTAGATTACGTTTTTAAATCGGATTTCGATGTGGAGTTTGTTAGCATGGCCATTTTAAGGTAACCTATCTTCAGAATCCAAGCTTCAAATTTAATATAACTTGGTGTACATATCACCCATCATTGTGCATATATGTCTGTTGACATAACTTGAACTTTTAATTAGTGATTTGAATAATTAATGATCTTCCTTATTTAAGCTAAACTTCAGAATTAATGCGGACAATGCCATACAATTTGACAAAAATACAAACAGTAACAACAAAGCACACGTATCCTATAAAACCTGTTAGCATGAATTTAAAAGGTTTTAATGACGTTTCGGTAATTAGGCTATATCTTAAAATGCAAACTACAAATTTTATTTAAGTTGGTACATCCATCAACCATAACAAATCAAACACCTTGGTTATAGTTTTTGTATATAGTTTTTAATTGTAATGTGTAATTTGAATAAATGATTATTATGATAATTAGTCAATATCTTTAGAATATAAGCTTTAAACTTCAGATAAGATAGTACATGTATTGATGAAAAATAACATGTATCCTTTAAAGCTTGATGTAACTTAAAATCTTAATGAATGTCTAATGTGCATAATTATTTTTCGATAATTAAACAATATGCTCACTATGCTAGCTTCACATTTCTTACAGTTTCAACTATTTATCGTGTGTAATAACTGTTGTTTAGAATTGTGCATACCATCAATGTGTGTGAGACAAAAATCTGTGGTCTAGCTCTTACGCGTACGTAAGAGCTCTACTTTGCGTATTTAGTTTAAATCTGGTTATATGTTAATAGTAGAGAGGTTGTATAATCCAGCGTTGGTAATCTTGGATCTTAGATCCCTAAAAAACACAGTAATGCAAACAATATAACATCAGCATCGCCTAGGTTCATCTTGAACTAGAATCTAACGTAATTACAGTGCATTTCAAGTATGTTGTGTTATTGATACGTAATTAGAAATAAAAATAGAACTAGATATTTGGAGTGTATACTTTTGCCAAAAGTAATGACCAATCCTCCCTTCCTACTGCCCACACTGTGAGAATGAACTATTCCTCGGTAATGTTTTATTTTTGTTTTATTCAGTAGTAGAATAAAGGTATCGAAGTGAAACATATTTTAAAAGGACAGTATAACAATTCATACATTGATGGGAGCTCAATACAAATCACTGGCGTGGCACTAAATCATGTGTATCGAATACGGGCAGAGTAGAAATCAGTCAGGTAGAGTGCTATATGATTTGAATATCAATATATACGCTTGAGTACACGTGAATTGGTTTATCAACTTTGTCTCTAAGGTCACACAAAGGTCACACAATAGCATGGGGTCAGGTCTACTTCTGGTCTGTAGTTTACTTTCTAGCGTCTCTCGCGATGTAACTATTTACATAGCATAGTAATATGTCATTGCATTGTGTTACGCTATAAATAAATCAACGGGGGAATGAAAGGGAAGTGGGTATTCAGAGCATTGTGTGTTACGAGCTGTAGTGTAATGTAGTCATAGTGTTGTGCCATGATCAGCTACTTCTAACTTTGGTATTCGGAAAGAAGAAACACTGATAACATAACTTACATTGGTATAAAATAGCGTGTGTGAAAACTCTAAATAAGTTTTCAATGGGTGTTATTAGTCTCTACTTTCAAATCAATTGAATTTGAAAACGAGAAATATCAGAGATTTTAATGTATTCAGCATGGCAGTTTACCTAGGCAATTGTCGTCAGCGATGACTTCAAGAATGTTCTCATAAATATCAGTAATACTTTACATGTACTTAAACATTTTTTTTCAATCGACACAAGTGTACATCCATTATACCAATATCAAGTGTTACTTACTTCCTGTAATCTCTAGCTGTTAGGTCATTATCATTTGGAAATAAAGTCATTATGTTTCTAGCAACACTACGAGCGACACACACACACACACACACACACACACACACACACTCTCTCTCTCTCTCTCTCTCTCTCTCTCTCTCTCTCTCTCTCTCTCTCTCCACCGTTATTCAACCTCTACCTCACACCATCCTACCTTCTAATGTGCCTAGCCAAAACAGTTATGATCAAACGATTATCCTTGGAAGCGTATTCTGCATGAACTAAAGAACGTGTGAACCACAGAACATATCCGGGTGTGTGCGGATGTGAACGATTCATAGTATTTACCATATACATACGTTGCTCGATCAACTATAAGCTATTGTCAATACTCAACGAGACCTCATTCCAACGCAGTACTGAGTGTTAGCGTTGTGAATTGAAATGTTAATGTCTAGCGGTGGTTAAAAAAATATGTAGACTCATTGTCGAACTGTATGACTGGTTGGTTATTAACTCCATCGTCACTGTCAACTGTGAGTGCACCCTACACTAGTCTAGTTCCTCATGACGGACCGTATGTATTCCATACTGCCATATGTTCACACTGTTCTGTCGAGTAAACCCCTTCATTCAAGCCGTTAACTGTGGTTCAATCCCTTGGTGGACAAAGCACAAACAGCACATGTCTATTGATGTGAATTCCACTAAATACATTACACACCTTTATCTTTAACCTTGCTAAATATAGAACAATTTCGTATCCTAGTATAAACAAACGAGACAATAATGACAAATTCATCGTTTTGTATCGCACATCCTCAAAACTAACAGACGTTCGATTTTGGTCAGTGAACCACATTTTTGACATGAAACCAACAAGTTTCTAGGATTGAACCCACCTAAACATAAACATTTGAAATACTTGTTGTGGTATAAATGATAAAACATCGTGCCCGGGCTTCGATCGTCCAAAGTCTCTAGTAGAGCTGCAGTATTTCCTTGGCTATTCATATAGTGACGTACACATTCAAAGTTCATCGTCTACATATATATGTGACATTGAACTGACCACATACGCTAGCTCGCCTAGCCTAGGTCCCAGCATGCAGTGTGTTTTAGGTAATGTAACGATAATGTTTGCTGAATAAAGAGAACGTGACGCCTAGACAAATTCTTTTATCGTTGTCTCGTTCATCGTACTAAAGCACATCTTGATCATGATCTCGTAATGATGCTTTCAAAAATACTGGGTACTGGATTACAGTGAGCACTGTGATTTTTTTTCTAATGAGTAGTTACTAGGTTCTTAAAGATTGCAAAGGGAGGGACATTGTAAAGTTTTACCATTGTGATTTAGGATGAATTGGCTGCGACCTTACCTTTAAATGATCAGAGCTTCACTTTTGTTGCACTAAATATGAGAGTTCAGATTGGTTCAATGGTGATGAACGTATTCCCTCTTGGCTGTTATTACCCCTAAGAATGGAAGGAGAGAAGAACGGAGTGATGACGATGTAGAGTCAAGTCCAACAAGTACATGGTATAGGTCATATAACTACCTAGATATAAATCCCTGTCATGTGAGGACTAGATTTTGTTCTCACCACAATCACACTGTGGCACTTGTTAAACAAACATAAATTTCATCATTGCTCCGTTGACGGGGTTTACCAACTAAGCTTGGCTCTACTTTTTTAATCATGACGTCAAGTGAAACCAGGAATCAATGTAGTCGGAAGGATATAATTTTGCATGTGACTGTTTCCGTGCAAATATCTGTCAACCGAAATATTTGCACATCTGGTTTGCAGTTTTGTCAGTCCAAAGCTGACAAAAGACCGGAGTTCGAGTTGTTTCTGTTTCAGTCCCTTGTTTTTTTTTGTTTTTTTTAGATAACTTGCATGTTTAGCTGTGTTTCAGATAAGGACATACAGACAGAAGGGAACTAATGAGTTAGTTTAAGTGTTAGATAAATATTCCAATGACAGTAAATTATCATGTTTATACTGTAATGTATGACACTCCAATACATTAAATGCTTAAGAGTTTAATTATTGTTAAAAGTGGGTTGCTGCTCCCCTAATCTAGTTTAGCTGCTTTTATTCAGCATGTGTATCGACACGAATACTGGGTCCCCACTCGTAATACGGGTACATGTTATGTATTACATGTGTCACATATAACAATTTCAAACCATAACAAGTCAGATAAAATGTACAACGTCTCATCTGGGACTTATATTCAAGAAATGGACATTATGTAAATTAATGGTATATTCAAAACAGTACCATTGATTGGTATTGTTTATCACTCAGCCATATCCGGGAATTGGAATTGGTGATATGACCTTGAAGAATGGCCTCAGTGGCCGGGGCGCTTACTCCCACGGACACTGCAGATGAAAAACAGATGTGCACTTTATACTTACTGTGTGTTTTTAATGTCTACAGTAGACGGACAGTTACTGCTGTCTTTGGTACACCTGTATCGATTGCAGCTATATCAACTTACAAATAGCTTGAGTGTTAAAATAGCACCTTGGTAACTTACTAAACTTTGGAATATCGTAGCAAGTGCACTAACATGATTGTATTCTGCCATTTTGAAGATGTCATGCAAGTATAAAATCGGATACTTCTGACGGGACTTTACCTTTATTTAAAGAAATAATTTAGATGATTAAGTTTGTTTTAGGATTCGTGTAGGATACATAGAATATAGAATATACACAACTTAGAGGATATCGCAATGACAATATACATAAATTATTGAAAATAAAGTATAAATATTTGAATGCAGTAATCTGGTTACATTTGCTATCGTTACTCTAAATATTTATTAAACGTTTATTTATATAGTATACAAACAAAATTATGCTGAAGAGACATAACACCTTACTTCCCGGTTCAAAGGTTATAGATGTAATTGTGCACACGATAACTGACTGGAATTATTTCCCAGGGCAGAGGATCTAATGCATACATAACATGGTATCGTCAAGTGTTATCATATCGGTGTCGTCATATAATTTGTATAATATTCTTCTTCTGCTATCTCTCTCAGACGACATAAAATGCCAATATGGTTTTGATTAGCTGTCATGTATTCAAGACTGTTTTGTGAATAATATATGCTCATACTCCATTACTGTCGTCACACAGGCCAAAATTAAAGTAAACAACACACTGTTTGAAAGATCAAGGGAGACAGATCATTGTCATAAGATTTAAATCTCGAAAATGTATCATTAAATTCTAATAGTTTACAGTTACAACTTTCACCTCTTTTCGCGTTTTTGTCTCACGTTATGGTTGACAAGCAGTTTTCACTTGGAAAACATAAATTGGCTTAGACAGCTGTAGGCCAGAAATACACTTCCTGTTTTAGTCACTTGTATTGGGATGTGCTGAGATGGTCCTCTGAATATAGATTACGTACACAATATGGACATTGCACAAGATGTTGACAACCAACTGTGTCAGGAATCCTACTTTTAAGACATCTTAAAATGTTAATACGTGATTGTTGGAAGGATATCTATCATCGTGACCGCTCTTTTACATATTAACATATTCACAATACATATTCACGCATCGTGTCTCGCTGTGTAAATAAAAGACACTGTCAGCCATGTTTATTATTTGTGTAGTTGTGTAGCTGCGTGACACTTGTCACACCAAACACGTAAACATATCTTGCGGCTTGTGTCACTTTGAAATTATAGAACAATATATTTCAATTATCGAATGCCAAAAACAAAAGATAAAAAATTACTTATAATTAAGAATATGGAGAATATTGGCGAATGGGTGGTTGAAGAAGTACAGGCACTGTGACCAGCTTACAGCTGTTTTATGGTTAACTGCCAAACAATGAAAATAATACCTACCTAAGAGACTTTGATCCTATCTCAAAAGAACTCTCTTCAGTTGGATTTCAGCTTGCCGAGTGTAACGCCCACAGAGAAAAAAATTGTCGTTACCAGTGCACAACACGCATACGGAAGGGCTCGTTACCAGTGCACAGCATACATACAGAAGGACATGAGTGGGTGAGACGATGATCACGCATTGACGGTAACTATAGTTATCTGTCGATCAAGCGACGATACACGACATTTGAGTATAATTCACATTCACTGATGAATACAATTATTATGGAGATCATCCCCATTCGTCCTGGTTGGATAAGGACAATATATAAAGGTCATCTTTGGCGAAGGTTGTACGTCTGTAGTCAAACAATGCCTTCTAATAATATCTTTTACTTTATTGACCTGCGACATGTTAAAGGGTAGCTATTTGCATTTTTAGATCTGTGTTGATGTAAACGCAATCATTTGTCGTAGGTTGCATCCATCGGGTTGATTTTAACGACATGACGATAAGTTTGGGATATTAAGCATACCAAAGTCCATCTAAATTATCTCAGATACATATGTATTTGGATACAAAGTGAACAAAATATGCCCTGATTTAGAGCTAGTCATCACTTATATCTATCTTTATAATACCAGCTAATCATACGGATATTACAGCTTTGGACAGTTTCAAACACAACATGTGTGGCAGCTAGAGCTCGATGTGATGAGGATGTTGAAAAAAAAGACTCAGGCAAGGTACTTGCAAGAATACCTGAACAATGTATATTGATGACATAATAAATAGATAAATGCCAGATTTAAACTGAAAGCCTTCCGTAAGGGGAGATAATACTGAATCATTATGTGAACTGAATGCTTTCATGGCACGTATAGAAACGAGATCGATTGGCAAGGTGAAAACATTGGACGATTGTATATGTGATGATAATTGTGTAGATTAGGTGTGTACTTTGTCACAGAAATAAAGTTACTGATTGAGAAAAAATGATCTCTCATGATTTGAGACTAGTGATGTTATTAGAATGTCTGTTTAAATATACATATAACACAAATAATAAACAAATAAATAAACCAAACAAAGAAAACATCAACACAGGGGAAGTGAAAACTCGACTCTAAAATAACATCAGTTCATAAACGACTGTGGGTAAAGTTTCGTGGATAGTTGTTGGACAAAACAGTCAATATCCATTTTTCTTTTGAGTTTATTGGTACTGTTATGTCAACTTCATTAATCAACAACAATTTAGCTTTTATCATATACGTAGTACATACATACATACATACATACATACATAACCCATATTTTTTGCACAGTAACAACATTTTTGGCATAATAACAACGCTTGGTGTTGTAATATTAAATGGAAAGTGGCCTATTTGTTCTAAATCTCGATCGATTCCAAACGAAAATGGCGTCCATCACATGGCTGTATGTATGTGACCTTGCACTGTGGACGAAAATGGCAATTAAATTGATTTGTAACGTTCAAACGTCGAAGACGTTCATCTTACATGTAGTTGCAAGTAACACTATAAATTATACTATATATGATATATGTACTCACCAAATGCTCGGAATATGACTGACTCGGTGTTTGAGTACAGATGCTGTGCTAAAAACTCATTTGATTCAGTTTTAATACTGGAGAAAGCGGACCATCTCCAAAAGTGACCATTTCCCTTAATCGTCACCACGAATAATGCTGAATCGGAATCATAATCAGACCTTGTAATCACACAAATACAGTCAGAACAGCTCGATACATAGTGGAAGGTTGCTTAAAGTGAAATACATGTAAATATAGATTTCCTATACCAATGATCTTGACGATATTACATGTACGTACATGCGGACGAGGAGAGTGTTGATCACTGTACTGCAGCCTAACAAATTTACGTCGTATTTGTAGTAGTGAGTTGGATTTCAGAGAAAGGTCTGCTGGATTTTACATGTACTTCCATCAACGTGGTTATCCTATGTCGGTTACCAATGAGGCTTTACATAAAGTGTCATCTTTGTCTAGGGAAGCTTGTATCAAATTACATGATCAGAAGAGTAACAACGATCGTCCCATACTAGCTCTTACATACCATCCCTTTTCCATTAGAGTTAAGAACATTATATACAAACATTTTAACATCATATGTTCTAATAGGGTTACAAATTCATTGTGTTCTGAAGTACCTTTAACAGCTTTGCGTCATGATACCAGTCTTAGAGATATGGTGGTACGTACAGAACAACATGAATTTGAAGTAAATGCTGGTTCATTTCCATGCGATCGCACTCAATGTGGTACATGTCGTTTCATTATTAATAGTAATAATACTAATTATGTTTTTGACCCCAAGAACAGTGTGCCTGTTACGAATAGATTTAGTTGTATTAGTACTGATAAAGTGTATTGCATTACATGTCAGAAATGTTGATATATATATATATATATATATATATATATATATATATATATATATATATATATATATATATATATATATATATATATATCACTCGTAAATCACTCGTCAGGAGATGTTGATGTACTGTATATACCTCGTATAAATCGTGTGGTGTAAGGCGGGTTTTACCTAGGGTGTTGAGTGGTGCTTTTGTTTGTACAAAAGGTGTCAATTATGTGTGCGATGGGTCAGGTGTTACATAGCAATGTTTTATTTCGATGGCGACAAGAGGATACAAGTTCATTTCGTTTATTTAATGTGGATAGTTCGGGTCGGCAGATAATAAAGAATTTTTCTTTGAGGCATAAATTGCACTTCTTGCTTGCGTTATTGTAGGTTGGGTGGGATGAAAGTGGTCGCCAGGAAATGGAGTGGTTGATGTTTCTATCCTTGAGGGTCCAGATATGTTTGCTGAGTTCCGTAGAGTTCCTATGTTTAGTGTGTCGGAATGATGCTGTGTGGTTTCTGTACCTTGTCTTAAACTCGTTTTCTGTGAACCTAATCAAATCAGTGTATCAGATATGTCTATTCCAGGAATTTGAAAGGTCTCGGAATGCTGGAAACCCTTTGAATTAATAGATTATTCACGTCATCTCCAGTCTAATGATTTTTTTTTTAAATTTCAGACGTGTTCTATTGGGTTTTATTTGGTGTGTGCGAATATTAAAACTTTTCACACGTATAACCGTTAATCACGCACGGTTGTCGTTCTGTTCCATAACATTCAGATGTGTTCAGGTGTTTACCTAACATATCTGAAGTTTGCCGATTATACCTTGAAAAAGAATTTTTATTCGAAACGTCGGAATTTACATCTGTTTATACGGACTGACTTACAAGTTCCATATGCATTTCACATATGGAAAGGGTATATTTGGCTAGCTGGGCATTTGCTAAAGTTCCGACCATAAACGCTAATCTTGTAAAAGATTAATAAATGAATGTGAGTTTGGTTGTGTCATTATGAAAGAGGAAATAACTCATATCAGTACATGTTGATCCACTGAACATGACATGCAGTATACGTACCTAGCCACATAATAAAGTGCACACTCACTGTCACTGTCATCATTTCGAGAAGTGCACACACTGTGAGGCCCGAAAGCTCTGCTACTAGATGTATTTATTGATTTTGGGTACAATATTTAGAACCCCTCATTGAAATCTTATTAATGTTACCATTGATCCTTCTTTCACGGAGAGACAATATTGTTATACAACTTGTGTAATTTATTGCTACAATTGCTTGGAACCAAGAGAAACGTAATATTGTGTATATGTTTACACCACAGATGTAGAATTTGTAGTTTTACCACGAAAGTTGATCAATACATTTGGTATGTTGTTTACATCAAAGTTATTTGATTTCTAATATGTTCGAAACGGACAAGATGAACATCGAATTTCACCCACAATATAATAAACAAATGTAAATTAACATGCCCCTCAGGACATTCCCACCAAATGTCTGGCCAATCTGCCAAGTAGTATTGGAGTTTAACTTTTTTGACCAAGCATCATGTTTTCTGGCCCAAAGAATGAGTCCGCTAAAGTGCATCATATCCCAAAGCAAATTGACATACATATGTAAGTCATAGTTCATTATCCAGTTACTTAGTTTGAATGAAATTGGTCAATGAATGTCCAAAAAATGGCTCAGGACACAAGGAGCCCACTCTATAAGCCCCAATCCCGGACTATGTCTGGCAAGGGCTAATGAAACTCCACAGGCAATAAACTCATAAATTTCAATTTTATATAAATTCCCAATTTCAGTTTGTATTCTAATATCACTACAAGTAGTATTGCATGTTTTGATTTGGGTACAATAAAAAAAATAACAATATGAACTGTAGGCTTTATGATACGTAAACACTCAATAGAGTAAGTGACCAATGACTAATACTATACATTATAATACTAGTATAGTTGGCGAGACACTAATCTACTTTTGGGTGTATACATTTACTGAAAAAAAAAATAACTTCATTAATTTCAAATTAGCAGGACGTTACAATACTGATACAGGGATGTGTAATGGCCGGGGGTTCCATTGAGAATGCATGTGTCGGAAACTCCAAGTCCCCGAGTCCTGCTTGCAAATGGAGCACCATTTCGCTCGCATATGGCAACAATGTGTATCATGCAAACCAGTGAAAGGCAAAAGGGGTTCATATCCCAATCTGAAAGATGGTGGTATTGAACTAATAGAACATTTGAAAAGGTCTCCTTAGACATACCGAGCACTAAGGGAGAAAATAACGGAGTATGGTGATATTACCAAAGATGTTTCTATCGGTACATTCGGATGAGTGGTGGGAACTTAATTATAAGGTGCACTAGATGGTATGTCGTACATTCTTGGCCCAGTGAAGAAGAAGTATTTATTTCACTGTCTATTTCTCCAAGACAGTCGTACGGTCATAACCCAGTGAAGAAGAAGTATTTGTTCACCTTGTATTGTCCACGACCAGTCGCACGGTCACGGCCCAGTGAAGTAGTATAATTGTTTTTCACTGTCTAATGTAACGCATCGGTCGTACGGTTATAATTATCATTGTTGTTTGTCTTATAATGACAGACGTGGTTTTAGCATCGATAAAACATCAATGGTTTGAGAAAACGCGCACAAACAATCAAATGATTCATCTAATTCTTTGGCCCCATCAATCACCCTCTAGCTCTGTTGACAATGCTGACCTATCGAGCGATATGCTTCCAAACGACGTATAGCAAATCTGGTTACCATAGTAACAAAGCAAAATCCCAAGCAAAGTACTTCATTTAACGGCGATATGGAGTTATGGTAAGTATGTAAGTTTCATATGAATACCGTAGGTGTCATTGTTTTGTAACAATGCAATTAAAGTTTCCAAATATCATGTCAGTTTCATTTCTAGCAGTCAAAGTCAAGCAACTAAGGAGAAGATTAAAAGAAAATATTCTGCTTGTTTGTGGGGGTACTCAACTTGGATGACTTGTGTAGAAGCAGACATTTATGACCGGGGGGGGGGGGTATCTCAGGTAGAAAGTTTGCAAACTCGTGTAATCAGCCATGTTTATGGCCTCGATGTAGTTTAGAAGATCCGAATCATGTTTTAAATGGTTTGTCCCTTGTTGGTGTTCCATTCTGGCAACTCCTTAGTATATCACCATGCTACCTCAGTTTACGTTAAATTATATTCAGGTCTTTTTCTCACACAAGACAAATTTGTAGAAATAAACACAGAGATGGTTTAATACGAGACAAAATGTAACATGAATAACAGAAGATAGTCCAGATTTGCACAGCAAATCGACTAGCGATAGCGACGAAACTAAAAATAAACATTTTGATAAGATTAAAAAGGACAACATTTTAAGGATACAAGAGGAAATGTTGACAATTAGAGTTACATGAAAAGATCACTGCACGACACTAGAATGTCAACAAACATGTCCGGTTAGCAAGTGTAGGACAGCCATCAATGGCCAAGCCACTTTGCATGTTATGCACACACAATGGATCGCCATCTTGATAACATTGAAAATCAACACAAATTATTGACAATTTACACACACTTTAAATTTAAAGCTGGGTACCTGGGTGATCGATGCATAACCATGAAATTCATGGCAATAGTTGCTAGAGACACACTATAAAAACAGAAAACATGGTTACCATGTTGCATTACAGTAGTTATGGTCATTTTAAAAAAATAGTAATCGTCTGAACGAAAGACTAATGATGCAAATGGTAATAAAATGGATAAAAGCATAAGGTACTCACCTAGGTAATCAGTGTATACTATATCGCAAATGCTCACATGGGCGTCACGTGAGACCCTTCCGGCCTCCTCTGCAAAAAAATTATCAGGTCTAGCCATTACCCCAAACATTATATGTACTAAATTTCATTATAATTGAACCAGCCATTTTTGAGAAAATGGTGACACAGACAGACAGACACACACACACAGAGACAGACACATGAGAGACACATAGATATATACTCCCCCCCCCCCTTGTAATACCTCCTGACCCTTACGGGAGGTAAAAAAGGCTACGTTATATCTCAACACTTTGTACTGCTACCACCAAGGCGACGATTTCGTGTCCCAAAATCCAGAACAGTCAGAACGAATGGAAGGTTTGTGCCCGCTTCATTCAGAATATCAAACAAAACCTGATGATTGTTTTTAAAATCAAATTTACTCTGCATTGCTTTGTTTTATTAGTATATCTGACGTCAAAGTTCGCATTTATTTATTTATTTATTTATGACATAATATTCTTACATTGTATCTATTGTATCTATATTTTAATATGTGTGTAATGTATTGAACTACGTCACCATAATTTTCTCTACGTGAGATATTCAAGTGTTCTTGTATCTTGTATCTTCCATGTATAAGTTCATTAGTTTTTTATGCACACATAGTGTTGTTAAAGGCGTAGAGATATTTCAGTTCAGCATACGTCTACACAAAGTAAAAAGAAACTCACATAATGTCTACTGTGGTAATATTATTTTATTTGTGAAATTAAAAAAATAATAATACTGTATAAATAATAGCACCTCATCAGAACTAAAGTTAAATTGGGTCATTTCAATGGTAAGATTTACTTTACGCAAATAATGTATATTGTGTAAGTATCGGTTTCTTCCTAATAATTAATAGACCTGTATAATGAAATGCAATTGTAACATTTACTTTAGCCGAAATACACTAAGTAGGGCTAAAGAAAGTAAGCAAACCCATGCAAAAATATCGCAAAAGGTTAATATGTAAAATCTTGAATAATAATGAAGACATTAAAGACTTGTAAGCAATCCAGGGCCATATCGTAAATATTGACAATTTTTCAAATGTTTGCGAAGACAATATTGTTTTGTTTTCACCTTGTTCTTGAGTATGACGTTATATTTGTGTTAAATTTACATATCCAAGTGAAGTACCGTGATACAACTTGACATACATAATTTTCTATGCTATTTAAGACATATCATTTTTTTTTCTTTGCATTGCCGCATATTAAACATTTTCTCTTCATACTTTGTATTATAGATAATATAATTCATTTTCTTGCTCACAGTTTAAACAGGAGAATGTAACAAAATTCAACTTTTATGATAATATTACAATAGTAATGTGCATCTAAATGATTACTGAGTCTCGAATAAATAGATAGAGAGATAAGCAGATAATTAGACATAACTCCGTGTACATTGGGTATCTAATCTATATAACGAATCCCACGAGTACCAATCTGTGCATATGTTTTGAGTTGATTGTCTTATACTATCCAAAATATGAATATTACCTGAATACTACACCGAAAAGATCTTCTTGAATGCTACATTAAAACACGTCATTAATAAGCTATAATCGATAAGCATGACGGTTTTGCTCATTGCCAAGTTTAATCATAGTTTTCGGGGTGCCATAATATATCAATGTTACTCCCAATATTTTTCTTCTTTCAGCCAAGGGGGCCTTTGTCACTACAAGTCGCTAGACTGAATACAGAAAACAATATTGCCGAGTAATATAATTATACCATCGCCAGAAATACCAGGGAAAATTCTGGAAAGTAGTGGCAATATTAAACGTCTTGATTCATATTTCTAACACAGCAGAACCAGTCACGTAGACACGCTTCGTCGTGACATACACGCACGTTGTCGTGACTTTAAACTAACAGCATATATATTCAATAGTTTTGCCTTATGCATGGTACATTACACTATATAACTGGTTGATAATTTTGTTTAGTATATTCACGCTTCTATATTTCCCAATGGATAAATTAGATTTTGTTAATAAACAACACTACTATATAGGAGATATAATAAACACATTCGAAATTAAATGTAGATGCACAATTTGTTAGAGTTCAATATCAAGACGCCTAAATCACCTTTTCATGCTGTATAAATGGACACCCTGATTCTGCCTATACCATATCTGTCTTGTGTTTTGATGTTTTCTGGTTAGTACTCACATCTAAATTTGTACATGACGTAACGTCGATACTCAATCAAATATCTAATACAAGACCCCCCCCCCCCCATTCCTGACCCCCATATTAGTCTGGTACGGTGCGGTTGTTCACAAGGCGTCTGTATGTTAATTGTTTGCCACAGGTCAGCTGATAAACAAAAGTATCTTCTTATTTGCTATACCAGGTGAGAGAGAGAGAGAGAGAGAGAGAGAGAGAGAGAGATAGAGAGAGAGAGAGAGAGAGAGAGAGAGAGAGATTAATATTGATTGACACATTTCATTTTGATACATGTAGCACAGAATACAATACAGTACAATGTAATACACCTATTACCATCCCACACAATACAATACAAAATAAATCAAAACACTTTACAATGCAGTCAGTATAAAATGAAACAATACATTACAATGTATAACTTTATGGTACACTGTGAGAAATGAAATATATCTAAATACATTTGAAACGTTAATACACACCGAGTAAAATAAAGATTCATAAACTGAACAATTTATATGAAGATTCCTTACCTCGGTCGTACGTAGCTCGTTATTCAAAGTTTGCATATGTTGCAAACGAGTCCAGATAGGCAAGAAGAGCGTCGTAGATATATTGATACTGGGCCTGAAAAGGAATAGTTTCCTTAGTGGCAGTGTTATTGATGAAAGTTAAAGAGTCACTCATGTCAATTATAATCCATCATGTTACATTTCCTATTGCCTGACGATAATATGTTACGTAACAGCTATTTCCATGAAAAAATATTTGTTACGTAATGTGATATCTAATATTGTTCGAATTACTCCAGTTTAGTTATACAGGCACTATAGCTTGTTGCGTTATTTTTCCTATGGGCAAAATTAAAGCAGCAAACAAGTTATCCGGGTTTTGCTTCTTTTATGGAATCAATATATTTCTAAAAAATGATATGCGCTGTAAAAAAACATTCATTACATAGCCTTATTTGGTCACTAATATAAATCGTATATGCCCTTGTGATGTTATAATATCAACTAATCCACTTGATTTCCACACAAGGGCAATAGTTACGACATAACATCCCTCATGGAAATTGGTATCTAGTGGACTGAGTGTCCTCGTAGCCAGTTCATAAGTGTATAATAGCACATTACATTTCCACGCACGTATTGTTGCCATAGTTAAAGCAAATCACATGTAGGAATCCAGCTCTACATCAATAGTGTCGTAGGGAAAATAGAAATGAATAGTACCCTTTTTATGCAAAGTGTGGTCACGAGAGTCACTGAATTATACCACGTGACACGATCTAATCACTGAACATTTTCTGAAAACGGTATGTTAACTGACTTTATCACATAAACGCGGGCAAATCTTCTGTGTGACATCAAACGGGGCACATCAAAAACCCATATCATCCCTGTTCTATCGAACTATTTTTTCCTATTTTACCTACTGTTCCGAGTGTTCCTGCCATTCCTGTACTACGATCAAGTTTTCGTAATAATTATGTACTTTCAAATCGTACATATATCGTTGAGTTTGATACATTGAGTTACTTTTATTTTTATTTGATAAATGTCATTCTATCTAAAAACCATGTACATTATCGATGTACCAACTGGCAAGCTTAATTACTTACTATTTTCATTCGAACTCATCAGAGCTCCTGACTTACACATCACCAGCAAATATGATTAAAATGACGGACCAGAAGTCGTATTCAGACAAATTCTACTCACGTTTTAAACTAAAATGGATATTACATGCATGTACATTGCAAAGTTATAACCGATAATTTAGGTTGGGAAACTACAACACAGTATGACCGGTATCGTGTAGGAAAGATTGACCTCGCGACAGGTCACGCGATTACTAATTTGCATAGCCCTCTGGCACCATTTTTTTTACGCGATATTAGATCGACTATAACGCGATGATCTGATGCAGTATTCGTAAAATTCGATTTAAAATTTCAGAAATAATATGTAGCAATACTTAGTTATGAGATAGATGTATAATACCATGAAATCAATGTTACTTTAATTACGTCATAATGCTCCGCCTACCGGCTAGAAATTGTATTAGTCCGTGGAATCATACTCGGAGCATTATGATGTAAAACTAACTTTTATTTCACGGGATTATATATAAGAACACCATGGCTCTTTTTCATCTCCATCGTGAATGTGTATTTCAGAATATCATAATACTGTTAAGTGATTGAATAAAGAAAACTATGTTCATTATGATATTTTTACCAATCTATCAAAATTAGTTTTAATCACGGAAAATTCACAATTTCGAGAACTTACTACAGTCTCCACCATTTGAGGTCTGTTTTCTCTTATTGTCTTGACTGCCTGGAATACATTCACGATTTGCTCCATCTTAACCTGTTCATAGGCAGCGAAAAAAGCACAGAAAACACCACTACGTCCAAGTCCATTTCTGTTGAAAATAAATACGAGTTTTAGAACTTGGATTTTCACCTCACTGACTGTCGATCTTGTTGATAAGTGACAAGAAAGTAGACATTTGAAGTGGCGTGTTAGATGTATATTTAACACAAGAATACGAATACAGCATATTCCAAATTCAAAACATGGGCGTTGCTTTTGCAGCTTCTGAGCTTTAATACTGATGAAACCCCTGTGAAAAAGTATTTCTAGTTCAGAATATTGATTATGAATTTAGTCGGTGTAAACATTATTTTGCTATCACTTATCTAATTAATTTGTAGCGAGTTATTGTATTCTTATACATTCGACCCACTATTTATTTTGTGAATGGGATGTAGAAGCAATGACTTAATAGTCTTCACGCCGCCATGTGTCTGACCAGATTATAATCCTCTTAAGTTCTTCTGTTAATAGTGGAATTTGTCTACCATGACTAATTCTTACAATGCCCATTCCATGCTGGTATATATATAAGAAATAATTATACACGAACCTGCAGTGAACTGTTATACGGTTGTCACCCGATTGTTGCTGTGCTTTCTCAACCAGCGTTACCATTTCAGACAGAAAGGATGTAGAATAAGGTATTTCTCTGTTAGCTGGCCATGTCGTCAGTTGTAAATGTGTAATGGTACGTTTGACAGCAGTTTGATGTCGCTAGTAACAGGGAAGTTTGTATGAAAAAAAAAATAGTGTACATTAAGGAACGGTATATTATAACTGGAATTTAATATTCACAATATGTTTTGAATAACATGTATATTTAGCTTCATATCATCTCTCAGGTTACAAGTCAGTGGCAGTTCTACAAAAAAAGAGCAGTCTGTGGTACACATGTGATAGCATCTTAATAATACGAATAAATAGATCGAAAACAAAGAAAATGATTCGTAAAATATAATTCTAAACGTATATAGACACTAACATGAATCTATCCTGTTGCGCAAAATGAAACTGATTTATTCAAATGATACCCGTGGGACAACAGGTCGAGGATTTGTAATATATGTGTAAATAAATAAATCTGATATGTGTAATGTATAATTACAATAGCATGCTGTGTTCACTCTGTGCAATGTTTCATTTACTGTCATTACATAGCAAACGATTTATGCTAAAAAAAGTCAATCATTTAACAATGTTAACAGCAATTAGTATAGGGATAAGTTGATAATGGGTTTTATTAGAATACGTTAGTTTTTTATCATATGTGCAAATAAGGCAACACTTAAAAAATTCACCTTGCTAGAATGGTTGGACAAAGTAATAATTCTCTCAATAATATCATTATTATTTTGAATTTGAGTAACCTCTACTTCAAATGGACCATATCTCATATATTTCTCGTCACACCAGTATTGTCCACTTCTCTATTAAGACAAAGAAAATATATTTGAAGAATGGTTGATTGGTTTGGTGTTTGAAATATATATCGATATATATATATATATATATATATATATATATATATATATATATATATATATGTATGTATGTATGTATGTATGTATGTATGTATGTATGTACGTATGTATGTATGTATGTACTTACCATATCTTCACTATCCATATCATTTAGCATAACAATGGTATTTGTCTTGTAATCATACACCATTCTCCAGAAATCAACAATCGTATGTGACATCGGCATTTGTGTGGCTATGAGGGCATCTTTACGTGTGTATGCCTGGAATTGAAAGAAATAACACAAGATGCAAGAAGTCAACGTTTAAGAAAGAAGAAAATTAGGTCATATACCCACTCATAGTGTAGTTCAGATTTAGATACGACTATATCACTTTAACTATTGTTATTAATGTTCAGGCCTGGGTCTAACATTATCATCCGTTGTCTCGCTGGCAGTCGACGTCTGTCTCTAAGGACAGATGACACTTTAACCTTCTTAACAGCCGTCTGTCAGTTTTGGAAATGAAGTATATATGTCATATCACCAAATACTCTATCTAAATATTTTAATTGGATACGACTAACTGCATTGAGCTTATTGTTCACACATCATGTAGCATAATCACAACTGAATTGATTGCTAGAGCCTTAAATTTCATAAAATGTAATACAGTAGAAACCGTAAGCGATTCGTCAGAAAAAATTAAATAAATAAACAAGGTACTGGCAAACTAATCTTGTAAGCAAAATTCACCATGTGATTACACGTTACAAAAAGGTACTCTTACTAACACATTTAGAAAATCACTTACGGTGAGAAAGGTTGCATTGATATAGTCAGTGGAACCATCGGTGTCTACGGGTGTTGTCAGCCGTGGTCTACATCGATCGACTGTAGGTAAACAATTTGAGAAAAAAGTTTTTAACTGACTATCGTCATTTCCTTCTTCACACCAATTTCAACAGATGCGTTATTACTCTTTTTGTAATTGTCGTCCTATTTTTTTTTTTCAAGTTGCTTTGTCGAGGAAAAATATAAAAAAATACTCAGTCAATACAAATTTTATTTTGCCTTCAAGGTTAATATTTTGTTCTAGCTGCATGAAAATGCATACTAGTGTGATATTTTATGTGTGGGTATACTTACTTGGTATCACATCTGTGTATCTATTTTTACTCTTGTTTTTAACTTGCTTCCCATCAGAACATTCGCTGTCATTTGGTAGACAACATACCTCATTAAGGACCTTATTAAAGTGAGACAAAAATAGAGAATTATTCCAGAATTATGCAACACTGTGTATAACTATTACCTATAGACACCATGCACAGCTCGTGACATGAAATTGTACTTTCAAAGATAAAGAGGAGAGAGAGAGAGAGAGAGAGAGAGAGAGAGAGAGAGAGAGAGAGAGAGAGAGAGAGAGAGAGAGAGAGAGAGAGAGAGAGAGAGAGAGAGAGAGAGAGAGAGAGAGAGAGAGAGAGAGGGGGGGGGAGTCGGGCAGTCAGGTATGTAGGCTTGCTCAAACAGACTATTAAGCGAGGAATTACACGTGCTTTAGTTATATAGAGGATTTACTTACTCGGTATTCTTTATCTAAAGCAGACAATTTTGTCCCTTTATCCTTTATCTTTAACACAGTTAGCTTCATTCTCAGATCTGCTGTCGGTATTTCCTTGTTTCCAAAAACAGTTGCCTCTAATACTGCAGTGTAGGCAAATTCATATTGGTCCTATATATGAAAGATGAAGAGGAAACGGGTATATATGCATCCAATATTGACACAAACAATTCAACGATAATCATATCGAAAATTCTTAGTTCAATGTTTGGTATTTTTATAGTATACTACCTATGTTCAATTAATGTAAGTGAGACTTTAAATTTGATCCCATAGAAAATACTTTTTTGATAAACCAGTTACTTCTTTCTGTAAATAGACAGTTATTATCAAATGAACGTTAAGTTTAAAATTATGTTTTTCCTTAGGTACAATTTTACGTACAATTGTCTGCACAAAATGCATCCGGTCTTGCCTGGCTTGATATACGAAATTGAAAATGTCGACTTTGCCTTCGGCCTCAGCCATCTCTAACATGGAATCAATTGTAATAAACGTCCCAGTACGCCCAACACCAGCACTAGATATTATGTGAGACAAGAATGCATTATATTTCTATTTAGCGAATATATAATAATAATAATAATATTAATGTTAAGATTGATCAGATGTCATTTGTGTCCGCCATTACGACATTCGTAGGGGGCAGCAAACTAAAAGCCTTCCATAAAGATGCAAATGTTTCTTTTGAAATTGAAATTTTAAAGCTACTAAATAAAAATGTCTTTTTTTTCCAGAAGTTAATCATGTAATATATAGAAATTGTGCTGATGAACATGCTTTATAGGACGTGTATACGCTTTGTCACTATCTATGAATTTATTGTATTATATTGAATGTGCAAATTCTTTATGTTGAATTTGGTAAATTCAAATTACGATAATAAAGTTCATGTGTCCAGTACATCATGTTTATTGATGTAGTCTTTCACTTCCATGAGTCATATATATACTTTATTTCATGTACCACATCTCAATATTGGTAACCTTGAAATAACATAGACAAGAATGTGTTATGCATGTTTTGGTTCCCTGATGGAGTTTGACAATTATAAATAAAATGTCAGTATTTTAGTTAATACTCACCTGCAGTGAACTACTAATGGACCGGCATTAAATGGATTGTAGGTTCTGATACGCCGAAGAAATGACAACACGGCAGAGGGATATTGTGGAACACCCATATCAGGCCACACAGTGAAATGAAATTGCTTTATTTCACGAACTTTAGTTTGGTCCACCTAAAGAAGCACACGCCGTCGGGTAAAATAAAATTAATATATATTTTAGTCATACATTGGAAACGCTGGGTGCATAATTAGAAATATCTTATTTATTTTGCAAAGTCTGTATGTGTTTTTAATGCTAGAGACAGAAAAAAGAGAAAAGTATAGTTCCTTAAAATCAATGCGTTGATTAATGACATTAAAGTAAATTCCCAATTAGATACCACAACTAATAATACAAATTCTGCGTGCCATTTCATCGACTAATTTTGACATGTACCTAGAAGTTTGGCGATCACGATACACCAAATGTATCATTACTACTAATGATCGACGTGATAATATATAATTAATCTCTCTGATACGAATCAGTGTCGCCGTGCTATAGAATAAACTAATTTGACTCAGTCATATATAATTTACAACTTACCTTTTTCACATGCAGAGTTCGGATCATGGAATCTACAAACACTTCTTCACGGACATTCTTTACTGATATATCACCATACTGTTTTTCACCTTCAGGTTGGTCTGGCCAATACTTTCCACATTTCTCCTGAAAGTAAACAAGTATTTATTTTCTAATAACATAAGCCGAACAGCATTGACTAGCTCATCCTCCTTCAAAAACTCTTCATCTTTTAAAAAATACTTATCAATGTGGTTTGGCTTTAGGCATGTAACGAACTACATTTAGCTTAAAATAAATGTAGATAGTTTATTCGATTATCATTCGATACAATGAAATTTCATTTCTACCTCACCTTGTTATTTTCCCTTAAATTTGTAGCCATCAGTATGCAAGCACTCTTCTCCTGCCATACCATTCTCCATAAATCAGCCACTGTCGATGTCTTCGGACCTACAATGTGAAAAGGCGCACACTTTTAGATCTGAGTTTAAATGTAATACTTGTTATTATTAATACTTACATGTATTTATTTAATTATGTTTTTCACTATAAACAGTCAGACAGTCTACACATGTAGGTAATGAAAACAAACACAAAAACAAAAGTACACAGATATAAAAGACAACTGGCAACAAGTAGCAATGCGGGATTAATGAAAACACCTACATTATAATAAAGACCATACTTTGTACAACGACAAACTGACACTCAGGTACATAACAGGGATTGTTATGATCAAACGTGTACACGAGCAGCTCATAGTAATGGTTTGGAATTAGAGTATCTAAATTCTTCAAGTACTTGTTTTTAATGACAAGTGAAATATCGAATGACGAGGAGTTCAAAACAGAATACATACTGTTAAAAAAAGAATATCTAAATTTCTCAATTTTAAAATAAGCAACTTACATTGCTCATCACAGCTGAAATACGATTCAATAATTATCATACCTTAATAATAATAATTATAATGATGATTGTGATGTAATTTTATTGCCATTTTAATAAAAATACATCGGAAATTGGTTTTCCATGTGCACTAATAAAAAGAAGTGATAAAATTGAAAACGAAAGATTGGAAAGAAAACAAGCTGAGTATATAATATTTGTTTAAGATGTATACATATGCCAAATTCAATTTGTTCGGCTTCCTTCTGTTCACGACTTAACTTGATAATCCATTCCTTGAATTTGAAATCACAATAGGAATATGATAGAAATACGTGCATAATGTAGGTTCTCTATACAATCAAGAATATTGTTCTTTAGTTACAAGATAGATACTTACCCTGAGTAGCTATGTAAGCCTTCTTTTTCTTGTAGCCCTGTAAAATGTGTAACCGATAACTGTAAACATTATAAAGTATACGACAACCACTTATAAACTACATCACGTCTTTTATTGAACATATTTGGCTCTAGACTCAAATATCATTGCAAATTAGAGGTTCCTATCAACCATGACCCCAAACAACATAATTTACAAAATGGTATAAATTAATGGATTCATATGTTAGTAAGATTAAGAGATAATGAGGATTGCCTACATTGATATACGATGCATTAATGTAGTCAGACGTCAGTTCTTCGCTCTCATCTTCCAGTATAACCCTTGAGTGATCATCTGCAAATAGAGATGCACAAATTCTAAAGTACATGTAGATAGTAGCATACATATAATAGCTAAAATGTCTTCTACCACATAGTTGTTAAATATGCATTTATGAAATATCCAAATGACAATTTAACTATATTTTAAGCACAAGTTTACTGTAATCAGATTAAGATCACTTGGCAGCTTATTGCATCGCTAGAACATAATATGTACCAAACAATTACTAACACTTTGTCGAATTATGAAGTTGTTTACATAGCTGATATTATTAGAGTTGGACGGGACAAATTTATAAATATGACATACTATGTTTCTGTCTGGAAATACAGTCTATTTTCAAACTTGTATTGTGCCGTAAGTGCATTTCACCAGGTGTATGGCGACCATAATACAGACGAACACAACTTTAAAATTTGTACATGTTAAACCGAAAAGAATATATGGAAGTTAACTTACATGCCATTATATTTCTGAAACGGTTCTTTGGTTTATTTACATCCATCAATGCAAATGTATATGACGCAATATCATCTGATGGCAACAACTTTTAATAAATATTAAAATAAAAGTAGAATATAAAACATGAAAAAAAAAGTTATATATAATGTTCGTTATTTTAAAATTACCAATTTTCTATAAACAAATATATACATCATATTACATGATATCGTTTCACTCATCAAGAAAACGATTGCTCTTAAAGATCTCAGTACATTTATTAACTACTAGTAAACATTTGGTATAATTATACGTACTCTGTTGGTTCGATGTAATTAATAAACTTAACTTTGATATCAAGTTCATTTGATGCCACTGTTAAAAAGTTACGGTAATTTTGCGAGAAGAGACAAATGTCTCCTGGCACCTTGACCATTTCAAAAAAAATGATTAATTTTCACAGGAATATGATTGTTGTTTATGGAAAAGTTATTAATGGACAACAATAACGTACATGTACATTAAGCCTGTTTTGCATGAACACAGGGTGTATTGGAATTTACTCATAATCAAATACCACAAAGTGAATGCAATGTGCAGAAAATGTCACAGTTGCGGTGATTGATCGTTAAAGGGGCAACGTCCACCTCGAAAAATATCAATATGTTAAAAGACAGGTTGGCTTTGACAATATAGGAGCAGATACTAAGATAGGTCTGTGTCTATTTGGCTTTGTAGTTTCGAAGCAAAAGGTTATTTGTTCATAGTATATTTGACTGTCATTCATTCATTAAACCCGAAGACCACTGTCACCAATGATGACACCAGCTACAAAAAAAATATGGTCTTAGTCCTAAGTCCTCGTTTTTGTGGTTGTGAGCTTTTTTTCAATAATATGGCTGCAGTTATAATAAAAATATGGTATGAGCTATACAGATGGTGCAAGGTTATCGCTAAATTAGTATATATCACGTATGCACAATGTTTAAAGGGCGAATTGTCCTGACATCTCATGTACGACGATAGGATAAATTTTCTCCCATCAGGTAAACTTAAGAAAGACACTTCAATGGAATAACATTGCACTTTTTGAGTTATTAGATTTAATATTGATGTTTCGACACACATGCTGCCGACATTCGGCCAAATTTGATATTGTTTTGGAGTACAATGTCATATCCGGAAGGCAAGTTTGAAGGAAATCAGCTTTTGTATATGTTAGCTATATGGTTTTACAGAGACGATCGCATGGATATATATACTACCAAATATATATATATATATATATATATATATATATATATATATATATATATATATATATATATATACTTGGTAGTACTGGAACTCTTTCTCGGTTGTAACTCGGAGTTTCACGCATGGTGCGATCATCAGAAAACTCTGAGGCCTACTCTCTGGGTGTGCTGTATATATAGTGTAGATAATAGAAATACCATCACTTTTGTCTGTGTCGGTGGGTTGGTGTTGTATGTGTGGAGGTGTTGGTTGTTATTGTGTGAGTTATTGGGTGCAGACAAGTAGGTGTGAATTGGCGGGTTGTTACATGTTGGGCTTTGATGTTCCGTTAGTAAACGGGTTTAGTTTAGGTGATAGATGCTCTATTGAAGTTGGACAAATAAAACTTATTCTCGTGTCGGCATTTGGATATCAACTCAGTTCTTTTGTTTAGTGTGGAGCTTTTGTCTGCTTTAAAGATGGTTAGTTTTTCGGTTAAACACAGGTTGCATCGTTTTGTTTTATTGGTGTATGCTTGGGCTGTCTTGCTGATGGACCAAGATACGGAAAAAGGCTCATTGTTTCTTTTCAGTTTCCAAATGTGTTTTGATAGTTCTGTGCTGTTTTCGTGTTTTTCATGTTTGAATGAAAGTTTGTGGTTGGCGTATCTCTGTTTGAAGTTGTTCTCTGTTAGACCGATATATACTTTTGTTAGTTTTTTACCGTGGACGGTGGCTTGGTATATGGTGTTTTTGAGTGGGTTTAGTTTCGCTGTTGGAGATGGTGGCGTTATGCGTTTTGATTATGGTAGCCATGTTTGGCATGCAGCTATAACTGACTTTGACATTGTTTCTGTTGAATATTTTGTGTAACTTGGAGTCTGCTGGGAAATGTTTTGCGATTAGGTTGAGGAATCGTTTGCCTACATTGGTGGCTACGTTTTTGCTGTATGGTGGGTTAAACCAGATGGTGTTTCTATTTCTGTTTTTCTTGTTTTTCTGCGTCGGGGTGCTGGTATACGTGATGTTTTCTAAGTGGCCGCTGATTTTTTGGTGCATTTTGGTACAGTGGGGCTGCCTGGTTGAAGATGTGTTCGTCGGATGATATGTCGGAAATTCTACGGCCGATGGCTGACGATATATTCTTGATGATGCTGGGTGGGTGGTTAGACTGCGTGTGTATGTACATGGGGTTGTCGTTGGGTTTTCTGTAAGGGTAATATTTACTGTTGCTGAGGTTGAGCGTTATTTCTAGAAAGTTGACGGTTTTCATATTGGTGAGTATGGTTATTTTTAACCCCATGGCTTTGAAGGTTTTAGTTATGTCTTTTCTGATACTTTCTGATTTGCTTCCGGTGATGTTCTTGAAGGCGGCGAGTCCGTCGTCCCTATAGAGACCTATGTCTTCTTTACCATATTTTTTGGCTAATTTGTGTAGCATGAATATTCCGACCAGTTCGCATATTTTGGCCCCGTCGTTGCTGCCCATTGTGACGTCAAATGACCCAACACTATTCTTTTTTACCCATGGTTTGGTTTTATCAAAGAGAAGAGATTTCCGCGCGTGCATGATAATTTTCTTGTCTTCATCTGATATGGTGGTGTATTGGCCAGCAAATTTAAGGGATCAAAGCTTAACATGTAACAACCCGCCAACACCTACTTGGCTGCACCCAATAACTCACACAATAACAACCAACACCTCCACACATACAACACCAACCCACCGACACAGACAAAAGTGATGGTATTTCTATTGTCTACACTCTATACATACAGCACACCCAGAGAGTAGGCCTCAGATAGAGTTGTCTGATGATCGCACCATGCGTGAAACTCCGAGTTACAACCAAGAAAGAGTTCCAGTACTACTAAAACTATTACGCTCTGCCACTGCGGTATAGAGCACTGTCTTAGCAGATTGATACTCAACGAGTATATATATATATATATATATATATATATATATATATATATATATATATATGTGTGTGTGTGTGTGTGTGTGTGTGTGTGTGTATGTATGTATGTATGTATATATATATATATATTATATATATATATATATATATATATATATATATATATATATATATATATATATATATATATATATACAAGTGAAGTTTAAGGTGGCTGTAATATCCACAAGATGTATCTGAAAAGGGGAAGGGTTCAACATTTACTGGAAACATTATTTACCTCATATTCTGCTTTAAATCCGACAGTATCACTCGCTTTCTTTCTTTTTATGTAGAATACTAGATCTTGTATTTTGATTGGTTTTATACACAGTCCCTGTCCTGCAACAGGAACAATTGGCACGCAATCTGTAAAATATAGTTAACTGCTTATGAGTGGAGTTGGGGTAGAGGGTCATTCTTGGTTATGTGAGCAATGTCATATAACGCATCTATCAAACAATGTAAGAAAAACATAAGGAGTATTGTTTCTCCTTTCCAGTATGAAATGTAATTAAACCAATCATTGAAAACACCGAAATGAATAGAATATAGCAATTACCTTGTGTGTCTTGTGTTACAGTAGTAGATTGGTCATCCTTTTTTCTTTTTTTCGATCTGAAAACATAGTACAGAACTTAAGTTTGAACTATTACGATAACAATTTGTTACATTTTCCCCGATACGCGACTACAGTACCGTACACCCAGCAATTCATTCAAAACAGCTATCAATTACTCAGGGATGAAGTAACTTAATCAATAAAGGAATGGGCCATTCATTAATTCATTCATTCATTCATTCATTCATTCATATATGCATTACATCAACCTCACTCATAAATTCACTACAAATCCACCACACTCGCTATCTAGTATAGCGAGCTAGCACTCTCACTCACTCACTCACTCACTCACTCACTCACTCACAAATCTCACAAATATGTTCATTGGTTGACGAACTGAAACATTGAATGTCATATCAGGTGAAACCTACACTTAGTTACATTTAGAAAATCAACAATAGAAATTGGCAAAAAAAAATCGATGTCATTATATTTCAACATTAATGTCGTACTCAATGCACGTTTGGCATACTATTTCCCGTTAAGACAATGACGCTTTTGAATATCGAAGTGATTATGTTACCGTCTTAAGTAGAGAAACCCAAGTAATACCAACACCAGGAGGAAGACGACCAGTCCACCTACAGCCCACGATACCATCATTTCAACAGGTGGACTTGTAGGAGGACTTAATATGGCTGAAAAATGGGAGTAGAGAGAATTGTAAGTGTGAAATATCAGTTAAAAAACATGCGGATACCGTTGGTTACAAATTGTAGTGTTGTCAAAAGCAGTCATTAATGGTCGGCAGTCCATAATTCCATAATTATTGGTTCTCGAACTGTTACAAATATCGAGAGTGTCATGGCGTTGGTGTAATTTATGAGGTGTTCTTGTCCACAGGTATTTGTGCTAACACCACACCAATCGCCTTTAAGATTATGTGTATGGTTTCGCTGCTCAAAACAACTTAAATTCGAGTATATATTACTATTAATTAAAATGTTGTAAATCCACATTTGTGTTTGATAAAGGTACTTCCTCTTGGATAGCAAGGCAATTTAGTTATCCAAACATTACAATCACTCTATATACAGAAAGGTGTACCAGAATGTTACCATACAATATTCACTTACGTTTTGTACCGGCTGTTGCTGAATCACTTCTGTTACCGCTACAACAACTGTTTTCAGCAGTAACCTAATAGTTAAACATGATTCAGATACCAATATGTTTACATGGTTATCAAATGTAGGTTATTTGTTATGCATTAATTTTAAATTCAAAATGACCCAAAATAATTCAGCGAACATGGTGAAGACCAATTAAGACTCTGGAATGTGTATGAAAAGATATGACTGTGATCATACCTGTACTGTGTAATTAGTTCCCGGATTCAGGCCATCAATCATATCTGACATATTTTTACTCCATTCACTCTCAATACCGAAATCCACATTATATCTCCGCTGTTTACCAGTAGTTTTGTTCTTGAGAGTTTCCCAATAAAATAACACGTATGTCTTTATAATACCGTTTGGACACTGTGGGGGATACCATGTTACTTGTACTTCCGTTGCTGATACACCAATTGTTTGAAGGTTTAATGGCTGAGAAGGAGCTGTAATATAAAATACATGGTGCATTAATCAGTCATTTATTGGATTACTTAAGTATATCACCAGGAAACCGTTATATTGACTTAAGCATGCACCAATTAATATACAAACATGCATAAACTTATACAAAGATGCATAAACCAATGAAATAATGATATACATCTACCCTGCATAGTCAATGATTATATGATTGATAGTGCTATCCTGGAGCTTAAAATGCATTTACAAGACCGTCAAGCAGTCCACATTGAGTCACTATCAAACAAATACCTGCCATGTGAATGTGATATTGGGGGGCAACCAAGTTTTGAAAATATAATGATATAAATTATAATTATAATTGTAAATGTGTTTAGGCATAGACTAACCTTGTACAAGCATACCTCAATCAACGACAAATCGCATAATGTTGATATCACAAATCAAACACATGTACCCGCTACAATACCAGGCATACTTCTTACTAGTTCAATAAACAACGCATAACATAATATTCATATATTATTGTGTAAATGACCAACTGTATTGATGTATCAGGATTACAAACTCACTCGTTTCACTGGTTGTTTTTGTAGCCACACTGGGTGTTCCTGTAGCACTGCTGGTGAATGCTGTGACTGTAACAGAATATTCAGTGTTGGCATAGAGGTTGTAAACAGCGTGTTCATAGGTGTCAGTGTTGAGAACATGAGAGGGAAACGTCTCCATCGGGCCACAATCATACTCAGATATCTGTTCGTATACCACTTTATATCCTTCCAATGGACAATCCGGATGAATGTTTTCAGGATGAGACCATGTTGATCGAATAATAGAGGATGACACAACATTTGCTGTATGGTCTTTTACCTTTGGTGGGGCTGTTGGCAACAATGAGAGTAATTTAAGAAGTTAAAAGAGTATGTTAGCTAGATTGAGTGCTTGTGTTCGATTAATACAGATGTCTGATGACAATGTTTTCAGTATTTTTACAAGAATATACTTAAGGGTTTAAATGGCATTATGTTGGTCAGAAACTGGTCTCGCGCTGTCTCGGATTGTGATGGAAAACAATCCCTTTATACAATTGCATATGGCCTTGTCTGGTACATGTAAATATTTGTTCTTGTCCCTGTTTCGTACATCAATTCTTTAATATTACTTCACATAAGAGTGCAAATATATATATATATATATATATATATATATATATATATATATATATATATATATATATATATATAGTCTGATGAACGCATTGAGCGTGAAACTCGGAGTTACAACTTAGCACCTCAAGTTCCAACCAACTTACTTTGATTATATATATATATATATATATATATATATATATATATATATATATATATATATATATATATATATATATATATATATATATATATATATAACTCGGTGAGTATCAATCTGCTAAGACAGTGCTCTATACCGCAGTGGCAGAGCGTAATAGTTTTGGTAGTACTGGAACTCTTTCTTGGTTGTAACTCGGAGTTTCACGCTTGGTGCGACTTTCTGATGATCGCACCATGCGTGAAACTCCGAGTTACAACCAAGAAAGAGTTCCAGTACTACCAAAACTATATATATATATATATATATATATATATATATATATATATATATATATATATATATATATATATATATATATATATATATATATATATATATATATATATATATATATATATATATATATATATAGGAGGAAAACCTCAAGGACTCCCTCACCCCCCAGATACCATTCATGCATTCCATTTTAGTGTCATAATGGTATTAAACTTTTCTGAAATTGCGCTCTGCCACTGCGGTATAGAGCACTGTCTTAGCAGATTGATACTCACCGAGTGTTATATATATATATATATATATATATATATATATATATATATATATATATATATATATATATATATATATATATATATATATATATATATATATATATATATATATATATATATATATATACAGGTTTTGAAAATTTGAACCAAATTATATGCTATAGACCCTACAGAACTGTTTCGTGAGGTGCGTATTCCTCACTCATCAGGGGTGCGTATTCCTCACTCATCATCTACCCCTGATGAGTGAGGAATACGCACCTCACGAAACAGTTCTGTAGGGTCTATAGCATATAATTTGGTTCAAATTTTCAAAACCTGTATATAATTCGCTCTACTGCCCGTATTGAGCACTTTTATGTGGTTTTATCTACATCTACTCCAGTCAATTATATATATATATATAATTGACTGGATGTAGATAAAACCACATAAAAGTGCTCAATACGGGTAGTAGAGCGAATTATATACAGGTTTTGAACATTTGAACCAAATTATATGCTATAGACCCTACAGAACTGTTTCGTGAGGTGCGTAGTCCTCACTCATCAGGGGTAGAATGGAATATAGTATCTGCGTTTCCTTACCGTTAAATTCTATTATTATAATGTTCCTAACAGGGAATATCTACCTAGTAACATAGTGTATTAGAGCATAGTTAATTGTTCTGCAATAATGATTCATGTCTATGCCTACACGACGACACAAGTTCATTCCGTTTATTTAGAGTGCAACGATGAGGTTGACAAATTATAATATACTTTTCAGTTATGCAGAGATTACATCTCTGACTCGAGCTGTTATACGGTCGTGCGCGTGCGATAATTTTCCATGTGATGTCGTAATCAATTTCTTTATCCTTAAGAAACCATACATACTTACTTAGTTCTGTTGAGTTTCTTGACAAATTGTTAAATTGTAAGTCCGACATATGTTTCGCGGCCTATTTTTCCTACCTATAGTTGCGGGGGCTTATATACTAGTTTGTATTTATATCCGCTTTCGTGTAATGCTTTCTGGTACTGAGGTGCGGCTTGATCGAATGACTGCTTATCTGATGATATAGATGACAGTCGTCTATTTACCCCCGCTGGTATGTTTTTAAAAATATTAGGGGGATGTTTGCTCTCACGGTGGACATATTGCAAGGTTGCGTTCGGTTTTGTATATGGCTGTAGGCTTTCTCGGCGAGGTTAAATGTAACGTCGAGGAAGTTGACTACGTTCTTATTAGCTTCAATAGTGATGTTCAGCCCATACTCCTTGAATATATAGCAAATCTCTTTCTTGATCCTCTCAGTGTCCTTAGGTGTTGTGTCGGTAACGGCTAATCCGTCGTCTCTGTATAGTCCGACCTTTATTCCGTAAACGGTTTGAAGTTTGGATAGTAAAAGGCAGCCGACTAGTTCGCAAGTTTAGGTAGGAAAAATAGGCCACGGAATAATATTTTATGGTATAACCCACCCTTTAGCAAGAGTGTCTCCACTAATATTGGTAAAAAATTTCTTGCCCTGGTAGACAAGTGCTTTCCACAAGGGAACAACCTCAGGAAAATCTTCAATCGTAATACAATTAAAATAAGTTACAGTTGTGTAACTAATACTAAACGTCTCATCGACAACCACAATAAAACACAACTGTCTACCCAGAACGGCTGTAAAAACGAGTATACTAAGTTATGTAACTGTCGCGTGAAGGACACATGTCCCCTGGACGGGAAATGTTTACAAAAGAGCGTGGTATACCAGGCAACAGTTCAGCGTAAAGACACCAATATCCGCGAAACATATGTCGGACTTACTGAAAACGAGTTCAAGACACAGTACAGGAACCACACAGCTTCATTCCGCAACAATTTGTCAAGAAACTCAACAGAACTAAGTAAGTATGTATGGTTTCTTAAGGATAAAGAAATTGATTACGACATCACATGGAAAATTATCGCACGCGCACGACCGTATAACAGCTCGAGTCAGAGATGTAATCTCTGCATAACTGAAAAGTATATTATAATTTGTCAACCTCATCGTTGCACTCTAAATAAACGGAATGAACTTGTGTCGTCGTGTAGGCATAGACATAAATCATTATTGCAGAACAATTAACTATGCTCTAATACGCTATGTTACTAGGTAGATATTCCCTGTTAGGAACATTATAATAATAGAATTTAACGGTAAGGAAACGCAGATACTATATTCCATTCTACCCCTGATGAGTGAGGACTACGCACCTCACGAAACAGTTCTGTAGGGTCTATAGCATATAATTTGGTTCAAATTTTCAAAACCTGTATATATATATATATATATATATATATATATATATATATATATATATATATATATATATACATGTATTACCTAGATATATATATATATATATATATATATATATATATATATATATATATATATATATATATATATATATATATATATATATATATATATATATATATATATATACATGTATTACCTAGCTTCACACTAGTTGCAGCACATGTCACGTGAATTGTTGGCTGTTTTACAATACTTCACATATATTGCACTTTGGGGCAATGGTGAACTTGGAGGTTTCGTAATGGCAATCTTCATAGTTAATATAAGAGAAGTTAATCTAAATTGTTCTACTCGTCAGTATAAACTTTTCAGAAGGGATTGTTATACTGTCTATTTCGGACACTACATGTTATCGACACTACAAATCACCACATCTCATCAGATTCAAGTTTCTTTTATACACTAGGTATGACCACCTAAAGTTCTCTCACATACCAGCGACTTCACTATACATGCAATATTAATGGCCCTATACCAATGTTACAACCCCATCTTTATATGACATAGGAAATTCATTTAAATCTTACATTTACGTTAGGTTTCCAAAGCTTTGAAATATTACCTCAAAAGCTATGAATAACCCAAAAAATGCATTTGATATGAACAAAAAACTCCAGATCTGCCAGGAGGAAAACCTCAAGGACTCCCTCACCCCCAGAGAGCATTCATGCATTCCACCAACAGTCAGATGCACCAACGTTTTTAGTGTCATAATGGTATTAAACTTTTCTGAAATATTTTCTCCCTATTCTAATTTGAGATGATATTGTCTTGTAAAGATATGAAATATTTGCCAAGATAGTCTAAAATTGTCTTAAAAATACATGTCTCCCCTACCAATAATACTACAATCACATGTGCTGACCTTTATTATAATAATGCCATTTAATTTTTTAAGAAAATATTTCAACCCTATGTAAGTTATAAAGAATAGTTTCTAATACTTGATGATGCTGACTTGTAAAGCTTGGAGGTCAATGTTTGAAAGGATCTGAAAAGCCTAAGATTGGCTACGAGAGTACAAAACCTCCAGGGCTTCTAGGGGTTTCCCCCTAGGACCCACCACATAAGGTGGACACATCCCAATCTCAAGCTCTTCCCAATCTGTTACTGTTAATATGCTATCAAACTATATTTTAAAAAAAACATTTCACCCCTCTGTAGTTGCTTTTTATATGTTGGTGCTGTCTTGTAAAGCTTTGAAATTTGAAAGTGTCTGAATAGTCAAAATTGACTTTTTAGAGTAAAAAAACATGAGAGGTGTACATATTCCTCAAGCTTTCCACCTAATCTAATTTTCACTGTCAAGATGCTATTAAGCTCCTTTTGGAATATGTCTACTCTGTATAGTCAGTCAAACAGTCCTCACTATCAAAAATACCTGTCATGTGAATATGATAAGGGGGGGGGGGATATGATGGGGTTAAGCCTGTTTTTGGCTTTAATGCAAATATGTCGTACTGGATGAGTTTTTTGTGGGGGTTTCTGTTATTATAAATTACAAATAATACTATGCCACGAGTTACGGCGCCTTGATATCATGCAGGTATGCAATAGTGTTTTAGGTATTGTACTGCAGTGCAAATACCGCTAGTATGCGTGCGCGCCGATGCAAGGAATCACTGGTATGTGTGTAACAATTCACTATATACTCCATGCTTCGTGTTAATATTGTTTTATTTACTGTCATATTTTTCCCAATATACCAAAAACAACGTAGGAAATTAAGGTTCAGACATCATGTTTGAAATTATGGCAACTGGTACTGTTAATCCATGTCAAGAGATACACAACTAATCGATACTTACGCCTAGACAATGTTTTGTTGACTACTTGGTTACTATAAGGACCGCCTCCTGCTGCATTATCCATGGTGACTGTTACCGTATAACTTGTACAAGGATTGAGATGTGGGATTATCACACTGGTGACATCAGTGTCAGTAGTATTAGTTGTATTATAGTCTGTATTACTTCCATTCACTTTGTAATAAAGTGTGTATGATGTCACTTCATCACATTGAAGTCTTGCTGGTTCAAGATCAACCTCGTTTAACTGCAAATAGTAGAGAGTATATTACATTTCAGGCATTGCCCGAAAACAGGTTTGTGTTTTGTCAGTAACGTAACATCAAATGCTTACAAATTACACATAAAATGCACCACATATACAATACATACATCCCATGGCATATGTGCATGGTATAGTGATTACATTTTAACATAATTAATAACAAACTGGATATTATGCCTGTGAGAAAAGACGCCTCTATTCATATGACTTGGTAAACCCATCTGTGAGTGTAGAATGCCCAAACAAGGTCTTTCCATCATAGTATCATTGATGGATTGTATACACCTAAAGTGCTTGGTTCTACAATACGACTTCCACATGATGACCGTAGTATCAGGCTCAGTTTACAAAGATAGTACACTAATAACACAAATACTTACCTCCCACATAACTTGTATCTCCGATGAAGTGGGTGTAGTAATTTCAATGATTGTTGGTGAACCTAATGGGACTGGGATTTAAATAACAACAAAATATAATCAGACAATCGCAAAGGCCTTATTGAAAAACAGCTGCATACATAATATCATTTACCGGTAATGTTCTGGTCTTTCAGACAAAACATAGCTTTTTACATTGCATGAAATGTCATGCCCTCTGCTTTAAGTCAAACGTTGTCAGTTGCCTGTGCAAGTAGATAATATCAAAATACTACTGCTACATGTTCAAAATGCAATTCGATGATTTATAAAATAACTTGATAATTGACTTCTATTGAACAAAACTTTGATATTACTTACAGTCACACGATGTTCTGCCTATTACATTTGGACTTAAATCACCACCTCCACCTATACCAGGTCTGTATGTCTTTATAGCAAACGTGTAGTTTGTGTAATGTAACAAACCATTGACCACTAAATAGAGTTGACCTGGATTGACATTTTCAGGATACATGATCAAGTCGGTCTCATTGGTCTTCTTGTACCATACTTCGTACTTATCTATCGGACCATCACCGATATCAACACTACTTTGCCAGGCATTCCAGTTAACTTTCACTTGCGTTTTGTTGACATCACTTATCCATGGTTCACTTGATATTCCTGGTTGTACTGGGAAAATGAAAAAGCCATCGCAGTGTATTTTCGCTAGTTAAAATGTCATCGTCGGATATTGACGAACCGGTTACGGATATAATTGAAAGTTATCCCTAGGTTGATTTGATTTGAAGTTATATAAATGGAAATATAAATCTTATTTTCATTAACAATTAAACTCTTGGCTCTTATCTAAACCCACTGTAGTATGAAAAAGAGTTATGTTTATACAAACAAACTGATAATATTGCATTAGTTGAAACGGTCGTGTCAATCCAGGTACTCCATATTGGGATATGATATTTAAATTAGTTCAAAAATTAAATTAGTTTGATTTCAAAAGTTCTTCAATTGCTGACACATGTTTGTACATTTTCTGTTTCCATTGATTATACGTATACTCTGGTGATGTTATAAAACTTACCAAATGCCGTGGCCTCAATTAGTTTCACCGTTGGTGTCCCACCACTATACGTAACAATGCATGTCACATTTTCACCGTTAGTTACATACACATCATTAAAAATATGTGTGTGAACATAGTTAGGGTGTACTCCACCTGTAGTTGATGTTGGTGAATATGAGCTTGATTCTGTTTCTATGATGACATCCATTTGTATATTGCCGTGTACTGTACATTTAAAACGAATTGGTTGACCGGAATTGGCTGTGGAGTCTTGTGTCATGGTGGTTATAGAAGGATAACCATCTAAAACAAATACACAACAATAATGATTCAATACGTAAAACAGGGCTAAAAGATTGATATCATAAAATATTTATAGATACCTTAAATATCGTTTCACTCTATAAGTGCGTTAGAATTTGCTGAAAGTAGATTTTTTTTTACAAACTCGTTGACAAAATTTAACTACCATATAAAAGCGTTGAAATTCTTGAAATAAGGTTGGGTAGAAGTAAATAATTGTATAAACAGCAACAACAATCCGTTCAAAATATTTAAATCATGAGTGTCTTGAAGCAAGTGGTAGAATATCATTCATATAAGTATTGCAATGCCACAGGATGTCTTTATCGTTGGAAACTACAACTACATGGTTACTAATACAGCGAACAAAATATATGATAACATTCATCTTGAATGTCATATATACTTCTATTGTGGATTACCCTCAAGCTCGCTACTGTTTGATACATCAGCTTCGACAACGGGACAACGGCCATATTATGTCTACAGACTTATCCAGCAATGTGGATTCCTATGTCTGCAATCTTATCCAGCAATGTAGGGACGTAGAAATGAACCATAAACCCAATACCAGTCAGGTAACGGCAACAGCTTCAGATGAAATTAATGCAGGATCACATAATAACAGAGGTGTCAATTTTATGAATTACTGAAGGAGGTTGAAAGTAACACAAATGATATGAAAAGAGAGATGAAGACAATGAACACAACATTCGGTGGAATTCAGTCAAAAGTGACAAATCTAAAAATAGCACCTAACAAGGTAAAGCATACAGCTAATGAAAATAGAGCAAAGATGAATAAGTTAGATGATCTTGAAGAAAAGTTTGCAAATGTGTGTTCAGAAATGACTCTACTCAGATCAACGCAGTAAAGTTGAAACTTGAAGACAGAGAGGTAAGGGAAACAACGTTATCTTTTGTGTAATTGACGAAGATCCGAGCGAAACATGGTAGATGATAGAAAAAGGTGAAACGAGTTATGTACGATACAATGAGGGACAGTAATGTTGAATTTGAGAGAGAGAGAGAGAGAGAGAGAGAGAGAGAGAGAGAGAGAGAGAGAGAGAGAGAGAGAGAGAGAGAGAGAGAGAGAGAGAGAGAGAGAGAGAGAGAGAGCATATACTTGCAGCTGATAAAAAAAGTCGCAATGTGCTGTAAATTCAAGGACAAAGACAAAATATTATCAAAGAAAAAAATATGAAAGACACAAACATATATGTTGATGAATCGAAGATTTCTCAATGCGTAACAGAGAAATGAGAAATAAGTTGTTTGAGAAAAGGAAATAACTCCGAGGGAATGGCATTAGTCGTTAGTGAACTACAAGTAACTAGTCAGTTATGAAAATGGAGGTAAGAGAATTTACATTTATGACGAAAGCATTGGCTCTGTTGTTAAACAGTGTTTCGTAAGATAGTGGTCTGGCCAGGGCCGTAATATAAATGAGGACAATATACATGTATCTAGGGAAATCAGTTTCATGTCATGGCACGTAGGGGTCTCAAAACTCATCTCTGGGACCGGGATAAAAATTATATTGAGTATTGTTCAAATTTTCATATTGATTGCCTTCTTGAAACTTGGCTTACAGGAGATATATGTAAATATATTACCACATATTTTCCATAGTTTACGATATTTTCATACACAAGTGAAAGGAAAGAAGGTTCGAAGGGTAGACCTAGTGGGGGAGTAATGGTAGGAGTCTCAACAGGTGTAATTGTTGGTGTTAAGCGCATTGATATGATAATGAGCGACGCTGGATTTGTGTTACTAAGTGCAGATTATTTTGGTATTGAAACTGATGTTTTATTCGATAACCCTTTTAGACGTCTTCGGCAAAAATATTTTGTACTCTTCTGAATAATATATAGGTTGTACAGTTTCGCTGAAGACACTGGGGTTATTTCCAATGCACAGGTTGGATTTCGCAAAGGTTTCTCCACAACAGACATATTTATATTGTAAATACAGGAATTAGGGGAATAAAGCTAATACAAGAAATGTATGATTTATATGCTTTATTTTATGCAGATAACATTGGAATATTTGCAGATACTGTAGTAGGATTGTAATCAATGTGTAGAGAAATCGTAGTAAATTTGTCTATAAAGCTATGGATTGAGGACCCTTGATATGGACCCTTGTTATTGCTTGATAAGGTTGGAACATCTTCCAACCTGTATTCTGTTGTTCATTAAGTTATGTAATTGTCATTTTGGCATGTGGCCTAAGACCAATGAACATTATCTCATTGTAAATCAATGAGTAATAAAACATGAAAAGGTCCCTATATACAACGCGTAAGAATATATTCATCAAACTATGTTGTCACGAATGAGTTTGTAAGCGTCTATCAAAGCATGCGCATTTTTATTTGGTGCAAGTATACTGAACAGACAGAGAGAGAGAGAGAGAGACAGCGAGACAGACAGAGAGACAGAGAGACAGACAGACAGACAGACAGACAGACAGACAGACAGACAGACAGACATATGTAATTAACTACGACATACGATGAACAAGTCTAGAATATAAACGGTACACTTAAATTATGCTTGCCAATTAAGAGTATACACACTGTACTGATTTCTTCTTGTAATGGGCGAGTTCATGATAAAAACAAATTGTAATCTGTTAGATAGAATGTCATCGTTGTTTGCGCTTTAACTGCAATACCTTAAGTCGTAGAAGAGACTTAGGGACCGGACAGAATTTACGGCAGGGGGGGGGGGGGGCTGGGGAGAAATTGGGGGGGGGGCATGAAAAAAATGGGAGGCTTGAAGGGGGGGCCATGTAAATTCTCATGGTTTGAAAGGGGGGGGCACGAAATATTTTGTCATTGAAAAAAATTAATATGTTAGAACATTTAGCATTGCATGAGATAGCACTTGATATCGCCTTTAATATTAAATGTCTACACTTTCATTTATGTATTAAACATCAGGGGTAGAACAGTGAGGACTACGCACCTCACGAAACAGTTCTGAAGGGTCTATAGCATATAATTTTGTTCAAATTTTCAAAACCTGTATATAATTCGCTCTACTACCCGTATTGAGCACTTTTATGTGGTTTTATCTACATCCAGTCAATTATATATATATATATATATATATATATATATATATATATATATATATATATATATATATATATATATATATATATATATATATATATATATATATAGGAAGTCAGTGGTAAGATTTGTCCGTAGTACAGTGCTCGATGCGTCTGCACGCAGAGCGGAGTATATGTTGTACATCAACATCTCCTGACGAGTGATTTACTCACGATACAGGCTTGTAGAGACGAAAAACCCGACTTGATTTTCTTCTACCCTCAACACACACACACACACACACACACACACACACACACACACACACACATATATATATATATATATATATATATATATATATATATATATATATATATATATATATATATATATATATATATATATATATAATATGGTAATATACTAGTGTTACGATCCAAAATATCGTATTTCGGAATTATGGGAATAAATTCTACTTTTCGGCATTGCAGGCCATAGGTCAGATATAGACTGGCGATGACGAAGCTGGGCAAACATGATGTAACTGTAATTCACATGATTGGTTAGAGAAAAGTACATAATAACTTTTATGATGGCATGATCTTAGGGTGTGACTTGCTATTTATATAGTCGTTGTGTAAATTCCATGGTATTCGAAGTATACTTGTTGAGAATAAAACATCTAGAATCAGGAGAGGAGCTCACGAGAGACGAGCTCTCGGGTAGGTGATTCTGGCAAGCCGAAATATCTTCTCAGTTGTGACTAATTCCCGACTTGGACCTGAACGATCCCGTACGAGAGTATGAGAGTGTGAGTGCTAGAGTGTAACGTCTGAACTATCCATACTTATACCGTTCAACTCTACGACACCCAACACTGGTGGAGAAGACACGCAACACTGGTGGAAAATCCAACAGGTCCACTTAATGTTATTACGTTCTGGTAGAAGACTGAGAAGAAAACGACATTTACATCCTTGTCAACGGCCACCTACAGTAATGGCAGAAGCAGACCCGAATATCCAGCAAGAAGCTCCACAGCCAGAAAACAATGGAGCAGAGGTCAACCAAGGCCAGCGGCAAGACGCACGGCTGGCTCACCAAGAGCTACAACGCATTGTCAACAGAATGCAGAATTTGACGGTGGGTAACGATATCATACCACCTCAATTTTATGGGAAGGAAGATGAAATACCAACCAGATGGTTGCGTAAATTTGATGCATATGTCGTCCTTAAGCAGTTTGACAATATTCAACGTCTGAATATTTTTAGTCTGCTTATGTCTGGTGAAGCAGAGAGATGGTACACGTCCTTGCCTGACGACCTGGCGAACAATTGGGAGAACATGCGTGCAGCTTTCATCGGACGATTCCAGAACAGAGCACCACAGTGGCGTATAGATCAAGAGCTAAGAACAATTAAGCAAATGGACAAAGAAACAATCGAAAAATATGCCTCACGTTTAAGGGATATGTGCTATCGTTATAACAGAAATGATAACGAGCTTTTTAGTTTATTTTTACAGGGGTTAAAACCGTCTATACGTAGTACGGTAGTCAACAGAGATCCGGTCGATTTCCAGCAGGCCGTGGCTTTCGCCCGAACAGCAGAAGTGGTGGAACGGTTCGACGATGACGTCAAAGCACTGAAAACTGGTCGTACTTCCGACACGTCTACAGAGGTTTTACAACAAGCCTTCGACTCTTTGCTAAAACAGAATGAAGTTCTACATGAGAAGCTATCAGCAGCGGCGGTGACGCCCCTCCCTGTACCAGCAGCGCCTGTTCAAATACGACAAGAACCCTACGCAAACGCTGGACCACGGTCACGGGTAGGCCAGAGCTATAATTATTCTAACGTAAATAGGCCGCCAGTAGTAACTCCACGTTATGGCGGTCGACAAGTTAATACGGCGAAGCAGATTTGTAAATTTTGTAATAAGCCAGGGCATTCAAGTCCTAATTGTTATGCAAATCCTGATCGAGGGTGTTACAATTGCGGGGAGATAGGCCATGTGGCCAGATTTGTGATAGAAATGGTGCCCGATATGCTTTTCCAAAAAACGGGTAAACGTTGCGAGACGAAAATTGTATAAGCAGTCCGATGAGAAGTCTCGCAACGGTGTATCTTTAAATCTCAATTGTGTTAATTTGCCAGAGTCAATGATTGTAAATGATAATTTAATTAATGTGCGTATTTTTGATCGTAAAGTTTCAGCACTTATAGATACAGGTTCCGATGTATCAATAATTTCAGAGTCTTTGTTAAATAATATTCGTAAGTTAAGAAAGTGTAAGCTTTTCAAATCAAGTTATAAGATAGTTACTTTGCCAGATGGGCGTACTTTGCCTATTTTAGGATGTCTTAGAATTCCTGTTTTCTTTACTAATCGTGCGATTACTATGCAAGTCTATGTCCTCAAAGAATTGAAGCAGGATTTAATTATAGGCCATGATTTCTTACGTAGAAATGGAGCTATTATTGATTTTATGAAGCGCAAAGTTACTTTACGTCCATCGTCCCTTATACGCGCGTCTAAGACATATTCTATACCTGCTCGTTCAGAGTGTGTTATATCGGCGCGTGTTCGTGGGAATTACCCTAACGGTATAGTAGGTCATACTACAAACACAATGTCGCTTGCTCACATTGGTATTGCTACTGCGAGAGTTTTAGGTGCTGTGCAGAATGGGCGCGTTCCGGTTAGACTAGTAAATTGTAGGGATACGCCTGTAAAATTGAGGAGGGGTACCCGTTTAGGTAATTTCAGAATTTTGCCAGATGGTACTGATATCCATACTTTTGATACTGATGTTAGTCGCAACGGGCCAATTGTACGTCCAAATAGGTTAAGTAAACAGGAGTTTTTAAAGGCATTTGATTTTGAAGATTCTACTTTAACCTCAGATCAGGTATTGCAGTTACAACAGGTATTATGGAAAAATAAGGATGCGTTCGTTGATGACACTAACACCTTGGGATATTGTGATATAATTAAGCATAGAATCAATTTAAAACCAGGTAGTAAGACCGTATCTCGCCCTCCATATAAAGCTTCTCCAGATAAGCGTGAGGAAATTAAACGACAAATTGATAAGTTGTTAGACCAGGGTTTGGTAGTTCCCTCAGCTTCTCCTTACAGTTCTCCGGTTTTACTAGTACGTAAACCAAATGGTGAATTTCGTATGGTTATAGATTATAGGATGATAAATTCTATTACAGAACCCATTGCTTTCCCTCTTCCTGGGATAAAAGATACTTTAGATATCATTGGGAGTAAATGTCCAAAGTATTTTTCGACCCTAGACCTTAGTTCGGGATTTTGGCAAATAGCTATAAATCCTGACGATGTACATAAGACTTCCTTTGTCTCTCATTACGGTAAGTTTGCTTTCAAGGTGTTACCTATGGGAATGATGAATAGTTCGGCAAGTTTTCAAAACACAATACAGTTCGTTCTAATAAATTTGCTAAACGACTCATGCTGCGCCTACATGGACGATATTTTAGCATTCTTAGCAACATTTGAAGATCATTTAATTCATATTGATGAAGTTCTTACACGTTTACGCGAAGCCAATTTAAAGTTAGGACCACGGAAGTGCGTTTTTGGTAGGCGCGAGGTCAAATTTCTAGGTCACCGGGTCAACGAACACGGGGTCATGGCAGATCCTTCTAAATTGGAAGCTGTCAAGAATTTCCCCACACCAAAATCGGTTACAGAATTAAAGTCATTTCTGGGTTTGGCTAATTTCTATAGAAAGTTTATTAAGGATTTTGCTAAGATTGCGCATCCATTGCATGGTCTATTAAGGAAAGGCGTCGACTTTGTTTGGTCACGTGATTGTGAAATAGCATTTGATACACTAAAGACGGCGTTAATCTCACCTCCTGTACTAGCGCATCCACGGTTTAATGAGGAATTTATTCTATATACGGACGCGAGTAGTTTTAGTGTAGGTTATGTGTTAGCTCAAATTCAGGAGGGTGTGGAAAAACCTATATGCTATGGTGGCAGGGCGCTGTCGAAACCACAACAGAATTATACAGTTACGGAAAGGGAATTTCTAGCTTTGATTCACGCTCTTTCGCAGTGTGAACAATATTTGCATTCTGTTCATTTTACGGTTATTACAGATCATGCTAACCTTCCCTATTTGATTAAGACTACGGAACCTTCGGGGCGTTTAGCGCGATGGGTACTCAGAATTCAAGGTTTCGATTTTGACATCGTGCACAGATCGGGCTGCAAAATTCCCCATGCAGATTCATTATCACGTAGGGTTTATGATGAAGGAATTCATAATTCTGATGTAACTTCTGTTGAAACGGCTCCAGCGGCCTCAAATACACAATGTGTCCAGGTACCTTCTACTGATAAGATAGTGCAGGAATCCAGTAGTAATAAAGGTGACGTTGTTAATACGCAAAGTGTTGACAATGACCCTGTAGTTGACATACCAACCTTGTTTACTATTAGCAATGAAAATAGCGTTGACGACATGACTTGTTTGACTTTAGATTCCGATGACGAACTAATAGGTGTTAATGACTTGAATGATAACAGAAGGACAGGTGTAATAGCTGATAGGCAAAGAAACGACAATCATCTAAGACCGCTGATTGACTTTCTTGAATCGGGTGACTTACCGACTGATGATAGGCATGCTAAACGCATAGCAAGCATAAGTGCCAATTACGTGATTATTGACAGAGTTCTGTATCATTTCTGGACGCCTAATAGCAATAAATCTGATAAAGACATACGGCGCCAGCTTGTTGTACCTAAGGATTTACGACTTCTGATTTTGCGGAGATTGCATGATGATGTTACAGGTGGACATCTAGGCGTTCTAAAAACGCTGGGTGTCATCAGACAACGTTACTTTTGGGATACACTTATTAAAGACGTTCATAAATACGTTAATAGTTGTGTACATTGCCAAATGCGTAAACCGGGGCATAGAATACGCGCTCCTTTATTGCCGATTCCAGTTACAGGATTATTTGATAGGATAGCTATTGATTTCTGTGGGCCTTTTCATGTTACTAAATCAGGGAATAGCTATGTTCTTGTTATTACGGAATACTTATCGAAATTTGCATGGGCGTTTCCTACTAAGAATATGACAGCAATTACAGTTGCTAACATCTTATTCGAGCACATATTCACGAATTACGGTTTTCCGAATGTCATCTTATCAGACCAGGGGCCCTGTTTCAATTCGCAAATAATGCGCGAATTTTGTCGTTTTTTTGACGTTTCAAAGCGTTTTGGAACGGCATATAGGCCTCAAACCCAGGGTATCGTCGAAAAGTTTAATTCGACGTTACTTGGAATGCTTTCCATGTTTGTTGCCGACCGGGGAGATGACTGGGACTCATACTTAGCGGCAGTTTTGTTCGCGTATAGAGTAGCGCCACATCATTCTACAGGTGTGTCGCCATTTTCGGTTCTGTTTGGAATGGAGCCACGCCTACCGCTAGACGTTACCTTGCTTCCCGCGGTTAGCAAATCGGCAAGTATCAATTTTCATCTGAAAGAATTAGCATCAAAACGAAATATTGCAATAAAGATGGCAATGGACAACATTAAAGTCGCACAGGAAAAAATGAAAGAGCACTATGACAAGAGAGCAGTACAACACGAATTCACAATAGGGGATATAGTTTATTTATATAACCCAGCAGTGAAACCAGGGAGAGCTAGAAAGTTTCACAAATATTATAGGGGTCCATATCGAATTGCTGATTTCATACCGCCACTCAATTATCGATTGCGTTACGTTCATTCAGGAAAGTTATATCCTAAATTAGTACACCATAACAGACTAAAGAAGGGTTCGCTCCGATCTACGTCCTTAGAAGGTAGTACCCCGGATGTCGATCTCGGTGACACAGACACAGACACGGACACGGAATCACCACAAAATTCGGGTGGTTTCGTTTCCCCTCGCCGTTCGCAGGCGCCCACGTCACCATCAACAGAATCCGAGAGCACAGAAAGTCGAAATAGCGACTCGTCTTCTGTGAGCGCAGAAAGTCAAAGGAGCGAGTCGGCTTCTGTAAGCGCTTCGATTCGGAACTCGAACGATAATCGATATAGATATCGACGTAGGCGAAATAAGCCGTCTTCACGAGTACCTATTGATTATGACAGTGATAGTTTAGCAGGAGAAAACGAACCTGCTGGGGACGATACATATTATCGCATCGATAAGATTTTACGCGGGCGGCACAAAAACGGTATTTTGGAGTATTTAGTGAAATGGGAGGGGTATCCAAGTTCAGACAATTCATGGATACCGGAATCTTATTTGAACGATGAAGCGATTAAATCTTTACGCGATAATCCGATTGTAATTACAGGTAAACGACGACCTACTTAATAGCTTAACGGCTTCAGAATCTTTCGTTTTTTATGGTTTGTTTAAGGGATTTATATTTGTTTTCACCAAGCCCTATAACAGTCGCTCGCACATTTTAATGTCCACTTATTATTATTTTGAGTCATTAGATGCTAATTGCCAGCCTAATAAGACAATTACTTATGAACATATTTTAAATGTTCCAGTTTTATCAACGTTGTATAACAAGGAATTTGACACAGCACTGTTTGACTATACTTTCAATGACACTCTAACTATGCAACTACCTCAAGTTAAGTTGTTCACAGAAAGTTGGAATAAGTCTTTGTTCAGGGATAATAGATTAAAATTGGAATTGAATAGGGTTTCACAGGTATTGAGAAACCATTCCGATATATACTTAACTCCCATGGATGAATTTAGTAATTATGTGGATAGTACCTTGGTTAAGGGTGATTCTTGGTTTGATTGGTTCGATATTCCAGGATATGTAGGTGTCATCGTCAACGTTATAACCATTTCAGCTGTAATATACTTATTTTTTAGGGTTAGACAGCTTTCTATAACTCTTGCGATTTTGAGTGCCAGTCCTATACGTGCACAAAATATACCGTGGGATTCAGTTGGCTCCGTGTTGACGACAGAAGCCGGCACTGTTGTTAGCGGCGGAACCGGCGAGATCCTACTTAATGCTATTGCGGTAGTTGGACTGGGACTTATTGTCGTATTGTGTTATAAGTGTAGCTTTAAATGTTTTAGATTTTGGAAGAAATGTTTTTGTCCAGTTAAAGTACCTATAGACGCAAAACTTTTGTTCTTGACTAATTCTAAGGAGTGTCAAACTGACTTTGGTACACAGGCTGATAGCGATTGTTTAGATATGCGCGAAATTATTATAGAGCCGCTCTGCGAAGATAGTTTGCTTGCTGTGAATACAAGTAGCAGCGTGGTGGTAGCCGATGTTCATTCAGACATCCCCGACACGCCCCTTATTCGCCCTGCTATTGTTGCTAGTGTTGCGGCATCCCCTGAAGACGATACTCCCTCATGGTCATTATTTTAGGTCTTGCTTCGCTGACATTGAATTTTGGATTTCATTTTGAATTTTGACTACGGACTTGACTTGCATTCTAATTGCAGGAAATGCTATATATTTACTGTACTTTTGTAGAACAATCCGTTGCATATATGATTTACAATTATTTCATTTGATTGTGTATTTACTTTTATTTTACGGGTATTGAATGCATGTTTTGAGACGAACATTTGGACTTTTATCATGTTTTACGACTTATGCTGTCGTCTTTTCGGATTTTTTTGTTCGTGACATTTTATTCTCTTGATATTTTTTCATATATTTACAGGACTGATCACTACTGTCGATTACTATCAATTACTGTATTCCATAATCAATATTTATATTAGACTACTTCAAGTGCTATGTTTACTTTCATGTTTATTCAAGATATATATCAACATTACAGTGCTATTTTAATCGCTTATTTGATTTCATAATTGGTTTACTTTGTAATTTATTCTATGTATACATGTATTTATCTCATATATATTTATATACTCTGTATTTAACATTCCTTGAGACGATTTTACCTGATTACCAATTACATATTGTATCTGTGCAACGGTGTTACTTAGTTGTTATAAAAAGAAAAACACAAAAACAAATTTACAAGAAAGTTTTGGCTATGCCACTCGTCATGTTTCTCCAGTTCTCAAGTCGCGGGTCGCTCCTTTAGGAAAACGGGGGGTGGTGTTACGATCCAAAATATCGTATTTCGGAATTATGGGAATAAATTCTACTTTTCGGCATTGCAGGCCATAGGTCAGATATAGACTGGCGATGACGAAGCTGGGCAAACATGATGTAACTGTAATTCACATGATTGGTTAGAGAAAAGTACATAATAACTTTTATGATGGCATGATCTTAGGGTGTGACTTGCTATTTATATAGTCGTTGTGTAAATTCCATGGTATTCGAAGTATACTTGTTGAGAATAAAACATCTAGAATCAGGAGAGGAGCTCACGAGAGACGAGCTCTCGGGTAGGTGATTCTGGCAAGCCGAAATATCTTCTCAGTTGTGACTAATTCCCGACTTGGACCTGAACGATCCCGTACGAGAGTATGAGAGTGTGAGTGCTAGAGTGTAACGTCTGAACTATCCATACTTATACCGTTCAACTCTACGACACCCAACACTAGCATAGGACCTGTAATTTATGTGATTATAATGTGACCTTTTGGTGAAAAATGTAAATACAAAAACGTCTGGCCAGATTAATTTAGATAGGTGTTTTATTTCTTTCCTTGACACTATTCTTGAGTTTCACTCTCAGACTCACTAGAGTCTGAAGATGTGAGGCAAGACTTGTCTTTCCTTCTATCTAATACCAGTGAAATTAAACTATTTCCCTCCTCAGCATCATCAAATGCATCTATCTGTACTAAATATTGTAAAGCATTTAGATGTCTGCGTGGTGTTAAGTTTTTTCATCAGTGACTCATCTGATCACTGTACAGTGTACTGAATACAATTCTGAATATGCTGTCCCCATCATGAAGTCACAAATGCCTGACACTATAGGTTTAAATATGTATGGTTTTGGAACTGAAAGCATATTGATAACATCTAAGTATTCCACAACATTCTGAATTTCTTTCATGAAGTCACAAATGTCTTACATTTACATGTGTATTGGTAATGCATTTGGTGTAGGAAAGTGAAAGCTATATTTGTCAGACCTCAGTGTGCATAAAATCCTTAGTTTGCTAGCACTTCATGACATCACAAATGTCTGACATTAGATAGTTATTGTGTTATGAGTATAAATAGATATTTGAATACACTATGTAGGTGGTGTGATGTCCTTAGATACTCCCCACAAATGTCCCCACTACAGTTTTTCACAAACCACGCATGTGAATGTGTGTTTACTCTGTGTCTGTGTTTCTGTGTATGTATCAGTGAATGACAGTTAAAACCACCACATCAAATGCCTTGGTATTAAGTGATGACTACTTATAGTGTCTAGTTGGGAAATAAACAAGATCATACCACATGTGTATGATTACATGTATGGTCAAAATGTTTTATTTGTTTTGTTTTCTAAAAAACTTCCTCTACAACTACCAATTTGTTTTGCTGAAATAGTAACATAATAGTAGTACCAAAAGAAATATTACAGTTGTACTACAGTAACAAAAAAAATGTACTCTTTTTAGTTATTGTAGGGGGCAGGATATTGTGCACTTTTTTCATTTTTTTTTTTTTTTTTGGGGGGGGGCATGAAATGTTTATACTTTTGAAAGGGGGGGCTGTGAAATTTTGGTCACAGTGGATGGGGGGGGGGGCAGGAAAAAAACCAAGTCAGAGATAATTTCTCCCAAGGCCCACCCCCTGCCGTAAATTCTGTCCGGTCCCTTAGGCGCAGCACAAGTGTACTGCGCCAGTGACGCGTGTTGCGTTTCTAACGACGACCAAATGTAATCCTTATATATCCAGATCTAGAGACGTTTCGTTCTCGGTGCCACCATCGATAACGTCAAAGCGAAGTACAGAGGAAACCGAAAACAACATGTTACAGATGACGTCCAAATATGGCCATATCCTGGTTTAATCTTACCTGTTTGGCAGTTCAGTCCAATAAAACCGTCAACACACATCGACGAACATTTACCAGTAGTCCTATCACACGGTTGCAAACAGTTACAGTTGGTACATATACCATCCTGATTAAATGTGTTGTAATCACAACCTTAGAAAAGACGGGAACATTTGCTGTCAGTAATTTAAAGACAAATACAATCCCGTAAAGGTAGCCAATTGACAATAAACAAAAAGACTAGACACTAAAACATAATAATTTCATTCAGCAACAACATCCTGAACTATGTTTGTATAGTACATAACCTTTGATTTTAATGCCCAAATAAATTGAAAATGACATCACAAATTTATCACAATTCCAGAGTGCAGAATGTTCCATTATACTTGGTTCCGCTGCCAAAATGTATTACACATTGTAAATGATACATTACGTGAATGGCCGGTTATTGTAATATTAGTGTAAATGTAAATACTTGTTAACAAGTATAACGATTTCTTCCTCAAAAAAACTAAAGCTCACTTGATAAACTACTAACATGAACTACAATGCTATTTACCATTAGCCTGGTAACAGTCTGGTATATTACTAGGTGTACCATCATCAAAACAGCAACCTCTTGCAAGACAGTCAGCCATATCGTTTGAACTGCAACTTACTCGATTTCCAGCTGTGATGTCACATTCGTCTTGTTGATAGAGGAAACACGAGAGAAGAATTAACACACGTGTGAGGAAACAGTATGTAAGGTTAATATGTATGCCATTTAGTTTTAATGAGGCATACACCGGTGTAACCTCCACCTCAATATAAACACCACGTGAATGGTTGTAGTTATTTTTTAATAAACACTATATATAAATGTACATACCATAAATATAAAACTTACCATAATATAATATAACGGAAAAGGTTGAAATAAGTTTATTAAAGTGAGCTGTGTTTTAAACACGTAATTTATTTTAAATGTTTGATTTATACCGAAATATTATAAAAGGATATATGATTTTTTCGTTACATAATTAATTTTGGGACTGACTTTCAAACAATAAAAAATGATATGTGGCTTATCTGCACTATGAATAAACATGCTTGGCAGAATAACAAAAGGAGGAAAAGTAAATTATACGTACGAGCTAAAAAACAAATCCGCCGTGCATCCCCATCCCCATGGAACCAACAACAACCCCTTGCGAGACAGTCTGTTCTCCAAACTCTGGGACTGGCTTGACCGCACCTGTTTCGATCTGATTCTTCCATAGAACACCTTTCTATGTAATGTATATATGATAATGTAAGTTTCATATGGAAATTTAACTATATACACACAAAATACCAGGCAATTATCCATTTAGAAATGACTATGTCAATGTGCAGACATCAAAAGACGTATATATTTTTGCAGGGTGGTTCATAAAACATGTTAATAAAACTTGTCACTGGCGCTGTACACTTGTGCTACGCCTAACTCTCTTCTGCGACGAAAGATATTGCAGCCAAAGCGCAAACAACCTGGACATTCTATCTATCTAACAGATTGCACGAGTTATAAGGACAGAAAAAATAATATCTAATTGAGTATATCTACATTAAAACTAATACCTTGATATCAACATATGTAAACTGAATGACTGAATACACATTTTTTGAAAGGTAAAATTCTAATCTATACCTATCATTCATGTTGTACCCCTTAATAGTAAAATTAATTTTATGAATCTATATGAAATTCAAAATTTGCCTATTCAAATTGCTTAATTATCGAAATATCATTAATTTTGCAATCCAATCATTGCGATTATAAGCTACATCAACAAGCTTTAAATGACGCATCCGCTTCTTTACCATAAATGCACTCAAAGCTTGTATTTTATAGATATTGCTTAGTTATCCTAAATGATCAAAAAGGCAAATTTTATATCGTAATTAGAAAATATACATAAAACAACATCGATCACGTGTTATGTGATGTACGTACCACATTATTTTGAATTTTAAGAATTCATTCTTAAGATGCAGCCTAGTTACATTAATTATGCAGAGTTCTCGTTAGAATTAAAAAAGGCTTCATCAACCACCTTTGTAGTAAATGCTCGCTGTTATTTTTAATGTATAATGTACAAGTACATATGAAATTTGAAGCTTGTTTCATGAGATATGCCCTAGCCTAATGATCAAAATTCATTAATTGTTTAAAACTCAACAAATATAATAAACTTACACGTTGTTATCATGAATGAATACAGAATACGAAACCTTAAGCTTGAAATCTTAAGCCACAGCTTAATTACGGAAAACCATTAATTCATTCAAATGGTTCATTAAACCTAGAAATGTGTCAACTAACTACATATAATATGTACACGTGTGCATTGTTATGGTTGATATAAGTACCAAATTATATGAAATTCGGATATTGCATCTTTAGAGTATAGCCTAAATATGACAAAAATATTAAATCATGCAAATCTGTCAATGAAACTAAATTGACTATGCCAATAGGCTTTACAAAATATGTGTTTTTTATTACGGTGAATATATATGCCACATTAAATGGAATTTGCAGCGTGCAACTTGTCATCATTAAGTATTATAATTACTCATTAATAGTAAATACACGTCAACCAACTTCATAAAGCATATGAAAAATATTATAATTGATATATTAGCAAATTGAAACTTCCTTAAATGTATAAAACTAATATTATGTCAGATATTATTCTTATTATGTTTGGCGTTTGTACAAAATGTTGCAGAATTTGAAGTGAAATGTTACTGAAAAATCGTTGATTATATACAAATTACACAGTGTCTATTCTTTTCTTCTTTTTAGATTTTGCTTAATTACTGAAAATCATGAATTATGGAATGGCCCTGTAATGTTATGCCATTGTCATCTGGTAGAAATTGGCAAGATTTGAAAGAAAGAAAGAAAGAAAGAAAGAAAGAAAGAAAGAAAGAAAGAAAGAAAGAAAGAAAGAAAGAAAGAAAGAAGAAAAGGAAGGAAAGGAAGGAAAGGAAGGAAGAAAGTATAGCATAACATCCCCTATCAGGAGATAAAAGTGAAAAATATATTTAATTATAAATCAAGGGCATCAAAATGTACCCGAATATGCTTGCTTACTCGGCAGACTGCACCGTGGTACACCACTGCTAACAATACTGTCATAACAACAATCAGTGTCAAGACACGTAGTTTCTAAATTATCATGTTCATTACATTGGAATCGATTGCTTTCCACTTCAACCATGTCGCAATCCTGACCTATAGATATAAAACAGATGCATGAGTCATCATGTGGAGTGTAATGGATAACTTATAGTGAAAATGAGAATAAAGGGAGCGAAAAAAGTTAAAACAACTAGCGTATACAAATAAGTTGTTCGCAATCCTAAGATATATATTATATAATATATTATTATATTACATAAACGTACAAACACACATTCATGTACAATATAAAACTGGTTGTCTAACCTTGTGTACTCCAACGCTTCTTCTCCTCTTTATTACTAACATTTTGTTTTCAAGATTGTTTGCTCTTTTGATCTCGAAAGTGCTCCTCGGCATATTTCATTTTACGTGTAATTATCAGTAACGCAAACGATCATATAATCAAGTCAAAATAGCCTGCAGAGGAGTTGGGGTGGCGAATATGCATATTTTCATCCATGCGCCCTCAACATTACACGTCGCCTAACTAGTACACACATCACTGTGTAGCATTACATTGTACGCTTTGATCATGAACCGCAGCGAGCGTGGTAACCCACAGATAGACTTGGTTCTCTGGCCATAGGCTGAAAACGCCGTTCATCAGAACATAAATATACTATTAATGTCAAAACAGTATATCACGTCAATGAGACAATCGGCGTCAGATTTAACTTGAATGTACAGTGGTACGCTATTCATGTGCACATGTAAATGATGATATATACGGCCCTGGACTTTGAAGTACGCAAATGTATATGCTTAAAACATTGCTTGGTTCCGGGTTACCCAACCCAAGCTAGTTTTTCATTGCATACCGTGATTTGTTTTCGCGAAAATTACGGAGTTTCTCGCCAGAAATGGTGGATGCGGGAACTGACATCAACTTAACAAGAAAATAAAACTGTTCTTCCAATCGGAAATGGCTGTACATCTGATGGAAATAAACCAATAACATAGATACTATATTGAAAATGGAAAACATAACTTCCTGAACGAGACACCAAGTCTCCTGCATACACATAAACTCTACCTACCCCTCCTATTCTAAAATTGAGCGTAATCGGAACCAAACAATGTGTGTTGTTATGCCTTAGACTAATGACCCATTGCATCCTTGTCGTAAGCATACTAAAACCATTCATATCAGGTGATACCTAGCTAAACCATAATTGTTACATTGTGATGTTAATTAGATCATATAAACCTATACATACCGTTGGTAAAATCATTAAAAAACCCACTCAGCGTCCACGAAACAATGAGAACAGCAATCACCTGATTAGTTATTTCTACCATTTTGAAGTACAGCAAGTTTCACTAAACACATCAACAACCTTTATTGCTTTATCTTCAAACTCCCTAAATGATAAAAAAAACGTTGTCATAATTTCATAGATACACAGAATGATAAGTAGTGCACACATCAACATATACAGCAATTTTATTTAAGTTTGCATTTACAAAAACATACCAATCGGAACATGTATCACCACCAAATACAGAAAAGGTCAGACACATTTCTACTACATGTAATGAGTCATGAATATTTGCCTGGAGTAATAATTAACAAGCCGCTAGAAATATTTACAACATGTATCTCTTTCCTACGTAGGGATGGTAATAGTTGGGGATCATAGCAAAACAAGAACGTTAAAACCAGATCGACGTGAAATTACTGTTTGAATTATTTAGAGTATCGATGTGATTTAGTCTCATCAGTGTATTCGTTTATTTTAACACTTATGATAAGTTGATCATGAACACGTAATTTAATGACAGCGTAAATGCATAATTAAGTCACCTGAAACTTGACAACAACATAACTCTGGTTTTTTCATGTGCTCTGGTTAACAGCATCAATATAGCAACGTTTCAATATAGGAATATAATGCCCGTTAACTGTGTATTGATGTGAATACATGTAAAACTTGCTCTATAAAGTACAATTTCATATCATTTATAAACAAATGAGACAATACCAACAAATTCATCGTTTTGTATCGCGCATCCTTAAAACTTACAGACGTTAGATTTTCGGCAGTGAACCGCATTTTTGACATGAAACCAACAAGTTTCTAGAATTGAACCCACCTAAACATAAACATTTGAAATACTTGTGGTATAACAGATACAACATCGTGCCACAGACTCCGATCGTCCAAAATTCCCAGTAGAGCTACAATATTCACTTAGCTATTCATAGCAAAGGTCTTCATTTGAATACATGTACGTGTGACATTGAACTGACCACATACGTTAGCTCGCCTTGTCTAGGTCCCAGCTCGCCTAGCCTAAGTCCCAGCATGCAGTTTGTTTAGGTAAAGTACCGATAATATTTGCTGTATAAATAAAGAGAACGAGACGCCTAGAAAAAATTGTTTATCGTTGCCGTCTCGTTTATCGTATTAGCGCACTTCTTGATCTCGCTAATGACGCTTTCAAGAATACTGGCTCCACACCCGTATCGATTATAATGAGCTCTGTGATTTCTTGCTAATGAAGTGTGTCGGGTAGTTACCTAGGTTGTTAAAGATTACAAAGGGAGTGGCATTGTAACGTTTTACCATTGTCTTCTAATAGAATTTGGACTGGCAGGATTTAAGAACATATTCACTGTGAAAAACTTATCTTTCAAATATCTGAGCTTCACTGAGTCAGGTCAAGCAACCTAGCATATGGATACCTAGACATATATCACTGTCATATGTGCGGAATATATTTTGTTATTGTGACACTAAAAAAAAGTCATACATTTCATCATTGCCCCAATGAAGGAATTTACCGACGTTTTTGACCCCACTTTTGTAATCAGGACGTTCAATGAAACTGGTAATGAATGTAGTCGGAAGGATATGATTTTGCATGTGACTGTTTCCATTGAAATATCTGTCAACCGATATCATTGCATATCTGATTTTGACAAATCGGTCTAAAGCTGACAAAAGCCTGGAGTTAACGTTGTTTCTGTGTGAGTCACTCGATCACTTGTATGTTTGGATGACTTTCAGATAAGGAAATACCAACGCAATAGAAATACTGACCGTTGCTTCGAGTGTTAAATTAATAGTCTAATGATAGTAAAACTGTCAAGTGTATCGTGTAATTTATGACACATCCTACACAATGCTTAAAAATTTAACTATTGTTAAAAGTAGGTTACTGCTGCCATATGTGTGGTTTAATTTAAATTGTTCAGTCATTCATCTTGACGTGGAACGACACGAAAAACGGGCATACGGTATTTATTACATGTGTCAGATATAACTATTTCAAACCATGACGAGTCAGATACAACGTAGAACGTCTCTTCTATGACGTATATTCCAGAAGTAGACAGTATGTAAATTTATAATATATTCACAATAGTAGACTTGCAATTGACTGATATATCACTCAGCCACATTCGAGATTGCAATTTATCGTATGATCCTGAAGAATGACTTCAATAGGTGGGTCGCTTTCTCACACGGTTGTCGACGTTGGTGAAAAGCGCATGCGCACTATGTATTTTTGTGTGTATTTGTTTAATGTCTACTAAAGACGGACACGTATTATTGACTTCGGTACACCTATATCGATTACAGCTATCAACATACAAATAGTTTTTGGTGGTAAAAAAACACCTAGATAACTTACTCGACTTTGAAATAATGAAGCTAGTGTGCTGTCTAACATGTATTCTGCTAGTTTGAAGATTTCAGGCAATACGTAATAAAGATATATTAAAACAGACATACACCTGACTGGACTTTACCTTTATTTAATTACAATAATTTTGATTTCTGATTGTTTTGTTGATGCGTGACGGCGTTTGATCTGCAACCTATACAAAATATACAATATGATATCGCAAGTACATAAACATAAATAAATTACTGAAAATAAATTAGACATATTGGAATACAGTAGTCCTGCTATAGTTGTTATAACTACTCTAAGTATTTTGCTGTTTGGATTTATTTACATTATACACAAATTAATACCAAATTAAGCTGCAGTGAATTGACATCTTACTTCCTGATTCAAAAGGTTATATGTATAATTACTTGTGCCCCAAACTAATTAACTGGAATTATTTGACGGAAGAGAGAAGCTAATATATATTATATTTTACTTGTTAATGGTCGATTGTTATATACAATTTCTATTTACTGAGCATCAGTTTTCCACCAATGTTTTATTTTCAAATTAAATGTTTTGACTGTGTACGAATGAACTGTTTAACATGTACAATTATTGTAATGACTCCTTAGAGAACGTCACTCCCCCTAACTGCATTCACCAAATAGTCATTCTTTACTTTGATGTATCATAGTTGTTATTCTACTTTTTTGGCGTTTTGCTTAATGCTAAATCTAACTAAATCTGCCCATTTCTTGTCAGAATAACTCCACATCATGCAAACACCACCTAAGAAAGAACTTCGTAACGGTATTGGTCGCTGTAGAGGTATTAGGCAGTGGTTTATTAGCTACACCAGATACTACATGGGCGAAATATAAACTATACCCGTCGTTCAATACGCATAGGACGGCGCTTATATTTTGCCATGGCAAAAGTGTAGCTGAAGACCTGTATGAACAATAGGCCTAGGCAGAATTACCTGCTTTGATAGGTGAAAATAAAATTAGGTGACTTACCCGAATATCTTTTGACCTTAAACTTGGCCAAGATTAATCAGATCTTCATGTGATTTGTAACTACACAGGAATATAAAAACAGAGACAACCTGCCGCTTGTTCTAATTTTTGTCGAATGAAGGCGTGACGGTGTATTGAAGACAGAATGTAGAATTGGGGTTTCATATTAATTTGAATATCAATATTTGCGCTTGGTTCAGGCAGTTTGTTTTGTCCACTTGTCATTTCAGGTCAATATACACAATGACGTGATGTCACATTTGATGAAAATTATACGTTTACTTCCTTCAGCTATGTTTACCAAACACACCCCCAGTTATGTCATTGCATAGTACATAATATTTTTTTTATGTCTGACACTACGCAACTGTAAAAAATATCACACAATACGTAATATGCTAGGGGTTATTAAATGGTGTTGTGCTCCGAATAAACACCTGGAAATGAAAGAAAAATATGTATTCATATTTTTATACCAGAGATTGTCATGCAATGTGGCGTACGATAATTTATGTCTCTCCTCGATACGTCATATGGAAAGATGAAATACTGATATGTTACATTTCTAGAAAATATAGTTTGTGAAAGGTTAAAAAAATTGATGTTACATTTTCCGATGGGGGGGGGGTGAGGTTATTTCTCGTTTATTTGTGGATTTGGAAACCAAGTATATCGGAAGCTTCTTTAGAACATTACCAAGGCAGATAGTCACGATCCACCTAGCTAGTTAAAGCTCATTCGAATTTGAACCAACTGGCGTGACAACAAAGAAGATCCGATGTAAACAGAAGAAGTGAACAATTCATCACATTCACTATATTTCTTGTCAAAGTTGTTTTAGATACATGATATATTCCCTTGTCCTCATTAGGCCAAAACATAAATATTTCTGGTCACGGCATCTTGTTTAAAGTGGTGGGTTTTCATTTTTATTCATTTATTTTATTCTCAACAAACTTGTCACTCAATCTCCTAGCTATGGTAGTTACTGTTCTATTTATTTGTTTGTATTTTAGAGCAAGTTTGTATGTGGGGCAGATGTAATTCGCTTGTTCATGATTAGAGGTATCAGGCAATGGTTTATTAGCTACTGTAACACCAAATACTACATGGGCTAAATATAAATTATACCCGTCGTTCAATACGCATAGGACGGCGCTTATATTTTGGTATGGCAAAAGTGTAGCTGAAGACCTGTATGAACAATAGGCCTAGGTTAATTACCTGCTTTGATAGGTCAAAAAAATTAGGTGACTTACCTGAATATCGTTTGACCTTAAACTTGGCCAAGATTGATCAGATCTTCATGTGATTTGTAACTACACAGAGACAACCTGCCGCTTGTTCTAAGTTTTGTGGAATGAAGGCGTGACAGTGTATTGAAGACATAGTGTAGAAATGGAATTTCATATTAATTTGAATATCAATATTTACGCTTGGTACAGGTAGTTTGTTTTGTCCACTTGTCATTTCAGGTCAATGTACACAATGGCGTTATGTCACATTTGGTGAAAAGTATACATGTACTTCCTTCAGCTATATTTACCAAACACACCCCCAGTTATGTCATTGCATAGTACACACTATTTTTGTAAAAACAACACTACGTAATATGCTAGGGGTCATTGCATGGTGTTATGCTATGAATAAACACATGGAAATGAAAGGGAAATATGTATTTAGAGTATGTTTCTACCAGGGACTGTCATACAATGTGGCGTTTGATAATTTATTTCTTTCCTAGATACGTCATACGGAAAGAAGAACAACTTATATGTTACATTTCTAGAAAAGATAGTTTGTGAAAGGTTAACAATTTGATGATGGGGGGGGGGGGCGTATAATTCTCTTTTATTTGTGGATTTTGAAAGCAAGTATACCAGAAGCTTCTTTAGAACATTACCACGGCAGATAATCACGATCCACCTAGCTAGTAAAAGCGTAGTCGAATTTGAACCAAATGGCGTGACAACAAAGAAGATCCAGACTGGTGTAAACAGAAATGAACAATCCATCGTTTTCACCATATTTTTGTTACAGTTGTTTTGGATACATGATCTTCTCTTGTCCTCATTAGGCCAAAACAAAAAACGACATCTTGTTTAAAGTGGTGGGTTTTCATTTGTATTAATTTGTTTTATTCTCAACAAATTTGTCACTCAATCTCATATCTATGGCAGTGAGAGCAAGTGTGTATGTGGGGCAGATGCCATTTGCCTGTTCATTGGCTCTGCAGTTGTCTTCACCGAAAAAGCGAGGTTATTTGTGTGTTTCTCCCAGATCGGCAGACTGCATGGGCTGGTCAAACACAATTAAAAGGGCCGAGGCGAGGGTATTTAAATGATGCATGCGCTGACCAGAAAAAAACAACAACATGTTTTGGCCTTAAAGCGAAGTTCTGAGTGTTATCGTGGTGACATTTTGTCTCCTGCAAGTTTTATATGGTCAAATTCTTCCCTAGGTAGAGATGAGGCTCTTTTCAGTATAGATAGATTTTGTACCTGAATACTTACATTTCGTAGTCTGGGGGATTGTGGTACCATTGTCTCACGTCCTCTTTATAAAGGACTTCATCACGCAGGTCTCGAAATAATGGTCTTGTACTTGCCCCGGGCAAGTGATTTGAAGGCTTAGGCAAGTTATTTTGAAAGGTACTTGTCCAATGGGGCAAGGAGAATTTCGTATGATTATTGATCAGGGATGTGATTTTGCCTGTGTTCATGCTATACGTATCTGACGTTTAACATGTCTGATAGGACTTTGGATACATTGTAAAACCACAGTGCCAACAAGACTAGGAATTTATAACATTGTAGCAATATTGAGAAGTCGACTTTCTTCACTGACGACTTTTCAAAACAATCTTGACCAACTGTCCTTTATGTACTTTCTTTACTCTATCAAGAAAACATACCTGGAATGACCAGTGACTCATTAAATAGTATTCAACAATAGTAAATTAATCATTATTTTCAAGTTTTGGGTGTTTGAATCAACTGCAAATTTTGTGGGAGAAAAACAGTTGGTGTGGATGAGGAAGGAAAGAAAATATATTGACATTGTCCAAAGGAAAATACTTAGAAAATTTTTATATGTGTTGAAATAAATGTTCATTTTTTATATTTATAGCTTAAGAAAGTGGTGGTTATTTTAACAACTACTTTTCACAGGTGAACAAAAATGGTATGCTATGCTAAACTATGAATATTAATACGGCCATATTATCTAGGACTCCTGTTTAAAAACAAACAAACTTTATTTTGGAGAGAACTTTTCAGTACCCACAAAAACTTTCAAAGTGACATTTTGATAACAAACAAAAGAAAGACTAATCAATCACAACAGTGCATTTGTAAGCCACAAAAACCACCCCACTATTTGGAATGGACGAGCACTTTTTGATTTGGGGGCAAGTACATTTTGTTTTCTACTTGCCCACTGGACAAGCGATTTTTTTTCAATATTTCGACCCTTGCAACGTGATACTAATGCAAACAGACCGGCCGTAATAATATAATTACACAATAATGTGGTAAGCGGAAGAGGTATCCACTTAAAATGTTTCAAGGTGTTCGGAAAACGTCTGTTGTGTATGTCTGTGTGCGTGTGTTAGGTGGAGGGGACTGCTCTGTCTAGACCTGTGTCGCAATTTTCTCCAGAACCATATGGTCAAATTAAAGGCCATGCAATTGGCAGGCATGTGTTAGGTGCATATGCCCAGAACTAGTAAAACTGATTCGTACTGACAATGACATAACTGTCCGTCATTCTTAATGCCGACCTTCACTTCACTGCTGTAATATCATTAATGTTTAACTTTTTCCATTTATGTCATTTCTGACCTAGCATATATGAAATGGGGACTAACTACATTTGTTTAAAAAGCAAAATGATAGATAAAACAAAACACTAACACTATTTAAATCTACAGTTGGATATGCAGTCCCTTTCACCTCACATACACACACACACACACACTTTTGTCAGAAGCTAAAAAGCTAAAAGAATGCCAATCTCGACACACTCCAAGTATTATGACTGCAAATTAATTTCACACAAAAAACTCAAGCAATTCTCAAATTTCAGTAGGGACTACTGGTTAGCTGTAGAGTATAGATGTGCATTAGTCTCCGTTGTCTCTCTATTGGTGTGAATTCTACTGAATCTATACATATGATGCAATGACATGTTTAGGCTAGTAATTGTGTGACTATCTTGTTGATCCAGCCATTTCCTCTATCTGTTTTAAGTATGTTTCTGCTATAAATTTAAGTATACCAATTTGTACATGAAAAGTTATCGAAATGACGTCTCAAAGTGGTCACTTAATACCAAGGATGAGACGTCGTTGAGATGTGGTTTCCCGTTGTTGTCTTATTCATCGTATTGAAGCACTTCTTGATCTCTCTAATGCCGCTTTCTAAAATTCTGGGTTTTCATTCGTATCAGTTATAATGAGCACGGTGATTTCGTTCTAATGAACTGTATCAGGTCGTTACCTAGGTTCAGGAATGCAAAAGGAGTGGCCCTGTAATGTTATGCCATTGTCATCTGGTAGAAATTGGCAAGATTTGAAAACGTTTTCACTGCGAAGAACTTACCTTTTATTTTTTCAGAGATTCACCAATATGTTGATGTAAATATGACTTCAGCTTACTACAATGCCGTTAAACGGCAGTCCCCCTGCTATTGTTATCCATAGGAATGAAGGGACAGACGAACGGAGTATTGACGTTGTAGAGTTCAAGTCAAGCAATTTGTCATATGACTACCTAGACACATATGACTACCTGGACATAAATCACCTTCATATGTGAAGACTAGATTTTGTTCTCACCACAATCACACTGTGACACTTGTTAAACAAAAAAAATATACATTTTATTACAGCCCCCAAATAAGGGATTTACCGACTGTGTTTCGCTTGGCCTATTTAATCAGGACGTTACATGAAACTAGTAATGAATGTAGTCGGAAGGATACGATTTTGCGTGTGACTTGCCTGCAAATATCTGTCCAGTGATATATTTGTATGTCTGGTTTCGACAATTCAATTCAAAAGCCGGTAATTAGTAATCCCAGTTGTTTCTGTTTCTGCCTGGCTGTATTTTAGATATTTTACCAACAAATAGAAAATGCTAACTGTCAAGATATTAATATTGTACCATGAATGACGGTAGTAGAAGAGTCAAGTTGTTATTTTTATACCATACTTTATGACAAGTCCAGCACATAAATTGCTGAATAGTCGAATAATTGTTCAGAGTTAGATTACTGCTCATGGATAAAGATATGGTATATTGTGTCAGATGTATACAACGAGTGCTCACAAAACAACAAATGACAGTAAATGTAACACACAAAAAAAAGATTATGCCGCATACACTACATTTTAATCACATTGTCCTGAACCCAATCTCGTATTTACGAGTAGCCAACCAGAACCCGTCTTACAATAATGCAATTATTACTACTTTTGAAACTGAAAGAAATCGACCCACCAAACAAACACACTGTGCCTGAGCCCTTCTCGTACAAAGTGTTTCGATCATGAAGTACTATACCCGCATGTTTTGGCACATAACACGTTTTAATTGGTTGAGTGAACATGAACCAATGGAAACGAATGAGAAATATGTATTCAGAGTATATTCAGAGTATATATATATATATATATATATATATATATATATATATATATATATATAACTACTAATAATAGTACAGATGATATGCATCTTACTTGATACTGTACTATTATTAGTAGTTATACCGCTCTACATGTATATGTATTGAGCACTGTTTGCTCCAGTATAGACACATTGTATATGCTAAGTATATATATATATATATATATATATATATATATATATATATATATATATATATATATATATATATATATATATATATATATACACCAGGGTTTGTCTGCAATGTGGCGTATGGCAATCTATGTCTTTTCCCAATCATATTGAAAGAAGAAATACTGATATTTTACATTTGTAAATAGTAGAGTTTGTGAAAACGTTAAACATCTAATGTTACATTTTTCGATGGGAAACATTTCTGTATTATTTTTGGATTCTGAAACCAAATATATAGTTAGAACATTGTCGGACAGTTTACCTAGACTGTTGGTCATAATCGACCTAATTAAAGCATGGTCTGAATTCAAGCAAATTGCGTGACAACAAAGAAGATCCGGGTGAAAGCAGAAGTGAAACATTCATCTATTCACCGTATTTCATATACATGTTGTTTGACTATATGCTAGTTTTTGATACACGAGATATTCTCTTCACCTCAGTGTAACACATATACTGGGTCCAGACTGGCCGTATTAACGTGGTTTTGTTCTACCTACCTGTGTTCATATAAACACCATGATGTCCTGGCGTCCCCATATGATTTTAGTTTAAACAGATTAGGGAGGAGTCATTCTACAAACATCAGAAAGGTGAAAGACGTTTGGTGATGACAGCTTGTCAATTTGTAATGAATTAGTTCCTCATTAACCATGGGGGTTCAAACACAGTTGACACCTATCGTTGGGAACTGAACTAGACTGTGGATAGTAATGGAGTACATTGCAACTGAGTACGTAATACTGTCAGTCTGGACCTAGACTCTATAACAATACTGCGCATTAGCATTGTTATATATAATGAAATGAATTTCTCTATCTCGAAAGAAAAACACAACACTAATGTCTTCACAATGATGTCATACATCACATCAATAATAGACTTTCTAGATATGTCAGTTAGGCGAAAAAAAGAATTGTTTTTGGTCAGTGCGCATCACTTAAATACCCCTGTTTCGGTATGTACTATGTGTTTGTCCAGCCCGTGCAGTCTGCAGATCCTGGGGAAACAGAAAAAAATAACCTTCCCTACTTCAGTGAAGACAACTACAGAGCCAAACATGAACACGCAAATTAGTCCATGAGCCAGACCCTGATTTTTAGCCAATTGGTACCAAAATGAGGTACCAAATGAAACATTACTTTTCTAAAACTATTTTTTCTGTAGATTTAAAAAATGCTTGGTGGACATCTGTATTTGGTAGCTTTCTAGTAGTAATCTTCATTTAAATTTACATAACACATAATAAAAAAATCAATAATCTGATGGTGGTTTGGAGATGACAATTCAAATTTGAAACAGTTTATGTAATCCAACATTCATAAAACATTGAAATAATTTAATTAAATCAAATTATGACTGAGATAACATTGTTTGACATCTTTAAATCTATAATTTGCATATCAATTACCTCATTTGCATATGTTTATCCATACAACAATTTTCTTTTAACACAAGGTTATTGGAATTAACAGAAATTTTGGCATTTATTCTTTACAAAATGCTTGAAAACAATGTCTTTAGAAATAATTGGTATCTTAATTGTCTCCTGATAAATGTTTGTGCCAGCTATGAAAACTTATGAAGGGTTATTAAGAGAAATGTTTGAGGATGACATGATCAGTTTTGACATGAAAAACTATCTAGAAATCGTTTGGTATGGGCTATCCTCTATATAGTGCTCATGATATACATGTTATGCTAAAGTTTAATACATTATCATATATGCCTGGTTTTTCCCCCAAAAAAATGCTTGTTTGATTATGTAACTATTACCCACAATGCAATGCAGCATGACATTTAAATTAAGGGGAAACTGTACAAGGTAGAATGCATCTTGGGGACATATTTATCTGAAAATCAGAGTACTTCAATCAACTCTTTGCCATATGAAAGCTGGGCCTTTTGAAATAATTAAAGAAATTTGAGAGTTCACCATTCCTTTACTTTCCCATATATATGTAGTTGATATACAGTGTTCGGCGGCCATATTGGATTATAAAATATCTAAATTTTAATATCATTTTGCAAGCATTTATACTGTTAAATCTGGCTTTTCTTATTGTCATTGAGATCTGAGTTTGAAGTTTCTTGAACAAAGTGAGAATAACAGTTTTAAAGCCTTTATTTCCTAGGCATATTAGGTTCATCTTCATCCTCTTTGGCATCACTGATACCCTGTGCTGAATCTTCTTCATCACTCTCAATAATACTTTTGCAATCCTGGAGGTGGCATTCCTATGTACACTTTAGTCTATTTGGTATACGCTGGCAAGTTTGAAGTGCACAGGTATGCTGAAATCCACAATAAATGAATCCCAAGAGGATTTCAGGTGCTGGAGGACCTGTCTACCCTTTGCTATTTAGCTTTCCATTTCTATTTATCCAACCATTGTTTCTGCAGATGGAACATCAGGAGCTGCATCTAAATGAATCGTCTCCAAAATAGTTTGCTCAAAGAGCATGTTGGTAGAGACAGTCATGTACTGTCTTCACAGTTGTCCAGGCTCTCATTTCTTTGTTTGCACACTATAAGCTTGTGTTTAAACTAATTAAGGACGCCTTCAGTAATTAAAAGGTGGGGAGGGCCATAGGAAATTAAGTCCAGTCTGTGGCATAAATTTGCCCCTCCCTCAAGCACGTTATGCTAAAAAGTGTCCCTACCTCACTGTCTTTCTCGAAAACATGACCCGCGTCTTTTTCAAATATTTCAAAAACCATTTGTTTTTTAATACTCTCCCTGTGGCATAGTGGTTAGAACTCAGACTTGTGGAGTCATAATGGGCGAACGGTTAGAGTGGCTGGCTTGGAATCTGCAGGTTGTACATTCGAGCCCCATCACCACCATTTCTTTCTGAGTGGCTAAAGTCCTTGGGCATGATTTGAGCCACGACTATGCCTCAGTCCACCCATCTCTGTATAATTGGGGTCCTGGTAGGATAGCAGTTGTGATGTGAATGCTTTAATCCTATATGCTTATAAAGGCTGCAATGGATTGTATGCTCCCCAGGGAGTTGAGGAAGTATAAAAGGGCCGTTGTGCTGATATAGCTCCAAGCCAGGAGTAATAATTGTAAAAGGCTTGGGTGGGAAAGCGCTATATAAAAACTAATATTATGACTGTTATTATTTTTATTATATTTACTAAAATTATTATTATGTATGGGATCCAAATGCTAAGGACCCCTTGCATAATAATAATACTAATGCATTATTTTGTGATGTTAGCATGATTGATATGTTATCATGGTAGAATGGCAGTGGTGGGATTTGGTAGCAGTGGGATTTGGAAATGGTGGCAGCAGTGGCATCATGCTAACATCACAAAATAATGCAAAGTTAGATAACAAAAACAGATTTGTGAAAAGTGCCCCCTCTCCATTACCCTTGTTCTCCAACTTGCAGTTTTGATTGAGAAGGCTCCTTAGCAGTTTATATCTGACAATGGGCAACATAAGCTTTACATGTGAATTCCTGGAGAAGGGTGAATATTTCTTGAGACAGTTACACTCTTGAACAAGTTTTGTGAATGTACTCATGTAATAGCTTTGCTTTGATGAATGAGTTTCAGTCATTCTAGCTTGCCTTTACTTGCCCAACCGGTAAATATCGTGTAAACCCATCACAGCCAAAGGCATACACATTTTCCTATGTTGAAGCTATCTTTGCATTTTCTATTTTCAAACTGAAGGCTAGGCATAAGAACTTCATATATGTATTTTCAACCACCAGTGTTGCCACCATGGCTTGTAACCAGAGCTTAATTGTTGCATGCTGAAATGTGCATCCACTTCTTCATACGCTAAAAAGTTTCTTTCTGATCCAATTGCTATCAATCCTATTCAGAGAAATATGTCAGGTTTTCCTCAAATATCACTGGACAAAGCTGATGGTAAGGTCTTATTATCTGGTGAAAGTAATTTCTCAAGATGTCTTATCAACGCTGCTATGTTCTTCTTTAGTGTACCATCAGTTTCCCAATAACAAGGGCAACGATCTAAGTGGATGTTGCGGTATGTCTTTAGATCCATCTTCCTAGATGTGTGTATCAGTAGAATTCGACCACAACGATAATCATCTCTTTTGAGAATTCTGTGTTAGAATGATCTTTGCTTTTGATTTCATGATGCTGAAAGACTTTAGTTTTCATTTTTGAAGTCTGTCTGAATGAAGAACCTGTCTTTGCTTTTGCTCCAAGGAACTCATTACTGACAGTCTCTCCTATTTCTTGAGGAGAGAAAAAATCCTTTTGTAATCTTTAGGTGCAGATCACCAACAGCACTTGATTAAAAAAGATTGATTCAATAATCTTAGAGAATATCACCAACTGTTTGGACATTGTGTTCATCTTTCTGAATATGTGAAACAAGCGTATACACTAAATGAACAGCTGGCTTGATGATGATGATGACTTTTCTGATTTGGATTATATTCTCTTGAAACAATGGCATGATTTTCTTAATATGCAAAGTTAGACCCCTTCAAGAACATTTTATGGACACCTTCATAATGGTTTTGTGGTGCTTCCTCTCACCACAGGTTGTATTGCCGTTCATTTAAGAATATGTGTTATTAACCCTTCTGCTATCACATCAGCTTCTATTGAGAGATCTGCAGACCTGCATCTTTGATATGCTTTGCTTCACATGGTCATTTGTCTGTATATTTTATCTCTAAATGAACTGACCGTCGTATTGGTTGTTGCATTAATATGATAAAACCATGTAATGATTTTTTTATTTCCATCAGATGCTGATTCCTCAGTAGGTGATATTATCATTAAAAAAATGACTTCTTTCAGCAAAATTGAAGTGGGGTTATAACAGGGTTGGGTTGACATGACCGTTTTAGTCCATACAACAGAGCTTGCTATGGGATATTTTAGATATCATATATATCCTTGGTTATTACGAACATGCATGTATATGCACAGTATGTCGCCATTTACATATAGTTGAGTTTCACAACAGATATGGCTGCTATTTAGTCAGCAACCACAAGAATCCTTGTACAATCTTGTAATATTACCTTGGCATAAGATTATTTTGCACAGAAATTGGCAACACTTAAATACAGCGAAGGGCAGCTCGGCGTTGCGATCTCTACGTAGCAGTAGACAAGTTTTATGTCTACACAAACAAAGAAACCCCAGTTATCTCGGCTCATTGTTGATTGTAGCTGACACCCCATGGCTTGTAAATCGCTATGCAAAAGTTGGCGCTCAGTTTGAATGTCTTGAGTTACAGTGACAGTTACATGTATCACTTCACGTGTAACCATTCTCCTACCACCAGTGACCATGTCGATTAATGCGGAAGGAAGACAATATGTATCTGGTAAAGCCTTGAGTGTTGACCTCAGAAACATCATTGTCGAAGCCATTATAGAGGCTGGAGGCAACAAAGTAACGGGTATAGTACCAAGAGGTGTCTACACTAGGATGGGTAAGCGATTCAAAGTAAGTAGGCAGGGTATTACGAAGATATGGATGCACTATGTCAGCACTGGATCCACAAAGCCAAAAGATAATCATGGCAATCAAGTTAAGAAATTATTGGAAGGGGATATAGTTTATCTGGAGAGTTTAAAAACTCAGAGACCAGGAATTACTGCCAAGGAAATGAGAACAAAGTTATCTCTTGTGTCACAAACCAGTGTCAGCGAAAGTACAATCAAGCGTGCTGTTAGACAACGCTTTACTGGCGGAATATGGACATATAAACGGAACAGAACAGTAGCTAGAGAACGATATACGCTACCAAATCTGCGCTACACTCAGGCCTATATAGATTTGCTTTATACAATTGATCCAAGACGACTCAAATTCATGGACGAGTCTGGTTTTAAGACTCCTGGATTGAGCCGCCCGAACTACGGACACTCCCTCATCGGAACGAGATCGATTGAAATGATCCGCTATCACCAGAGTCCGAATACGACACTAAATTTGTTGGTTGGTCTTGATGGCATTATGCATGCACAGACTATTGCCGGTGCCTCGGATTCTGTCAAGTACTTAGACTTTATTACAGAAAGCGTTGATTCTGTAACAGATATTGGACAACAAGCACTACAACCCGGCGATGTGCTTGTTGTCGACAATTGTCCAACCCACCACAGTGAAGTAGCCCAGGTACTGAATACATGGCTAGCAGCACAAGGAATCGAAGTAATTTATACTCCCAAGTATTCTCCAGAGTTTAATCCAGCAGAGAACTGCTTCAGTAAAGTAAAACACTGTATCCAGAACGACCCAGTCTTAGCAGAACTGACCTATGAAAATATGCCTTTAGCTATATTTTCGGCACTCGACCTCGTGACACCAGGAGACTTGCGTGGGTTTTACCGTCACAATGGTTATTTGAATGTAAATTAATTCTGTCCTGACTGTTGACTGTCTCTCTTTACGTGTAGATGGATACATGTATGAATGATACCACGTTGACATCCAAACTAATTAGAATTTTCATATCGTTTAGTCTGACTTGCGTTTGTTTTCATCAGTGATTTAACTTTACAAACTTTCCTGTATATTATTTGACAATTTGACAAAATGTTCAACTGCTGTCCTTTATAAACCTGTTAAATTTATTGAGTATCAAACAAGTTTTTGAATGAAACGAGAACTTAGTGTCAAGTCACTTCCATCTAACGCAATTTTCATGTTGAATATGTTCTTGCATGTTATAACTGGCGTCAAAATATGCTGATCTACTTCCGACTACTATGGTTTGAGCGATACATCTCTGTATTTTGTACCCCTGCTTGTATCACGAACACATTCGCCAGATCGCTGTAGGCGTACAGTTCCAATAAAGTTTTACATAATGCAACTATTATTACAAGTAGGCTAGACTCATGATTGTAGTTGAAACTGCAGTACAAGTTTAATAAGAGTAAAAGTCTAGGCTACTAGCTATTGTACATGCAGACATCACCATTGTAAATACACAAGTAATCACCAGTCATAAATCTTAACTTGTAATGCCGTTATGATCATTTGATTCCTTCGAAAATTAGTTATTAGGGGTCACTATATTTTTGCATTTACACTGTTACAGCCAGCAATTCATTGCTACTTTGATTGTGTAATAGTGAAACACAAGATACTTCCGATTTTTCCGTATTTCGTCAATAGTCCACCACTGACATTTTGTTATTCACATGTATCATCGTGGACTTACTCAGATCAAATAATTGTAGCTACATGTTTTCAACCAGCACATGACCTCATAATACACTTGATGATGTGGCCTGACAACAGTAAAGTACCGTAGTCATGGCAGTTGCCAGAATTGACACAGCTGGTTTTTAACAGTGAGTAGTTAGTCTTATGTAATTATTCCAAATATTATGCCTGAGGGTAGACTCTGGAGACATTTTTTATCATAGCTACAACCGTGTGGTCTGAGAAAATCCAACGTCAGAAACAGTGAATTGGATGTGGAACAGTCCTGTTAGCATGCCGGTATAATTTGCAATGAAATAAATGCAATGTAACACGATATATAGTACACAGTACATAATTTTTATTTCTGTGAAAAATACACATTGTATTCATAAAACTTGAAAACTTAAACACACGTAACCATGTAAGTATTTGGTGAACATATAGAAAAGAAGGATATATGTATACAAATAAACACACTATTTTACTGTCAAGTACTTTTGATTTGCAACATCCTTTTACTCAAGTCAATGGACTAGTAAGAGAACCTCAACTGAATATAGTATATTTAGTTGTGGTTCTCTCCCTATTCCATTGCAGTATACATGTTTATCAATACTAAAAGACATCAGTTCATCAATTAGTAGTAAACAGATATGCATCAGTATTCAGTCAAGAAAAGAAACCACAAGTTTCCTATACACAATATCACCGACTTTGATTTAATATTTGATCCCCTCCAATTTATATTAAATTCAAACAATATACCTGCAGTATAGTTTTTGTTGTGAAAACATTGTTTCGATGTTGCACTCGAATTTGCGACTCTTGTAATCTATGGGAAAAAAACCTACTAAACAACAGCCAGTAGTAGTTGGCTTTCTAACCCTGTGATGACGTAGGCATGTAGGATCGCTGGATTAGAAAGACTACAAGCTTCTGGGCAACTAAGCAACAACAAACAAAACCAAATTGAACAGCGAAACAATGGAACTAATTTTCCTGTTACTTCTAGTAATCAACATTGTAAACATGTTTTCAAAATAAAACAAGAAACGTAAACTAAAATACAAAAAAGTAACAATACACAACTTATAGCCTTGAAAATATGCGCTCCGATGACTACGAAACATCTCCGTTAAACTCTCATATAGTTCTAGCGGAAATGTGTTGAAGTTATCGAATAGCATATTTCCACAGTGTCAGTGACACATACATGTAACTACATGTATATAACAAATTCGTAACTTGTAGGTTTTGCAATATAATGATTGAACAATAATGACATGGGTAACAAGCGTCACTAGATTACATGCATTACAAGCGAATCTTGTGTAAACTTTACTTGGCATTTGGTGGGGGTGGTGGTATTATGGGCGGTGACTCAGTTGGTAATGGCGGGGTTTCAATTACGCTAGTTTCGGTGGAGACGGACGATGTGAGGGGAGAGAAAGGATCATTTTGATTAGTATATCCACTCCAACTCGAACTCGTTGGTTGTATGACAGTGTGCGTACCCATTTGTGGAAAATAACCATAGCTGCTATACATGGACGAGTATGGATGAATAGCGTAAGCATAAGGTGTTCCTGCTCCATAGTAGATTGGTGGTTGATATGTAGACATGACAGACGCTTGATCTAGACACGCATTTGCTGGTGATGGGACAGTCTTTTCATATGTTGTTGATTCGATGGACTCTTCTGTCATGTCTGTCTCGGTGTTCGATTTGGTAGCTCGTTGTGATGTTGACGCGTCAGAGGGAAATGTCACTTTATACTTATCATTTGTCTCCAGTAACTCGCGGACTCGATCTTTTGGTTTTACCAGTCCTCGTCCCTGTTTATACGTTGATATAACCTGTTGAAACTTCGCGCTCTCCCTTTCTAAGTTGTATGGCACTTTGTCATGGTAATGTTTCTTCAGGACGGAGATATCGTGGTTCAGCAAATATCGTCTTGGCTGACACCCTGTTGGAGTGTCGACGAGATACTTGTCTCTATCACTATTAATGAGAGCAGTTTCAATTTTTCTCTCAAAAGATGATAGAAGAGACGCTGCTAATTCACGTTTGTGAGCTAACTCACTCTCTGCTTTCTTCATGTCTTTCTCTATTTCACATCTTCGTTTAGCAAGCGAACTCAACTGTACTTTCTCTTCTGCATGGGACGGATGGTTTATGTCTCCACATATCTGCGCTGACTGACAAATTGAGTATGGACATTGAGTCTTATTATGACCTTCACGAAGGTGGCAGCGGCCACATCTTTTCTTTGTGGTGTCCTGTGTGACATTTGAACTATACTTCTCATTCAGTGCAGCTATGTCCTTCAGCTTTGTATTCACTTTTCAGGTCAGACAGCTCACGCTCCTTATACTCGATATCCAACTGTAACGGTGCCTTATATTCATATTCATCTTCAGTTTTTTTCACTCGTGCGGGAGTACATGCACTGTGTAGTTCTGACTGGGACGATTCACTATCTTCCTGTGGACGTCCATCCAAAAGTTCACTTTGGCAGTGACTGAAGTTTAACTTTTTAGGATAGGTTCCAGTTGTTTGGTCTCCTTTACGTTTTCTCACTTCTTGCACTTGTAATGTTGTTGTTGCAGGTGAGCATCCCTCAACCACTCCGATGCGTACTCGACGATACTCTGCATTATTGACAGTAACTGCGCACCTAAACAAATCACAGATATCAACACCATTGTCCGAAAGAGTGACAACAGCTCCATCTTCGTTCTCGTATGTTATCTGAAATTCGGTGAATCCTATGGACGGAATCTGTTCTGTTATCATACGACAAAGTTCTTGATAAGAAACAGAGCTTTTCAGATATATCTGCCGCGTTTTGTCACGATATGAAACCTGTACTTGGAAAGCGTATACCATTTTGGCAGCCTAAACATAACTCAACACACTTGTATTGTCGTCATGTGCGTGTGCCATGTGAGTGAGATTACATGGATTTGTCAACGGGGAGTGATGAACTACAGTGAGTGACGGCGCCTCAAGCTTTTACATGTATTTAATTTGTAATTTGAAGATTTCATTCATCTTCAAAAAGATGTCTAAATGCTTGTACTTATTGAGATTAAAGTTAATCCTTGTATCACTAGTAGAAAAAATAGTACAGTTTACGACACTTTCCGTACTATAGTTCAGATTGAGTTCAATTCTGTACTTTTATGCTGATGAGGTGGACGTTTCTGTACTTTCCCATTAGCGCCTGTCTAATCGGATTATACTCGATCTGAAAAATAGTTCAGATTGCGAGTCGGAAGTGATTTGAATACATTTGCATTTAGTTCAGAATATATTCATGAGTTCACCCCCATAACCGGGCAGTAAACAAATGAATATTCAAATCTACCGTGCTTGCAATCAATACGTACATAAACGCTATACGTGTAGCTAGTGTATTCGATACATATGTATGTATATAAGCAGGCTTATGATATGAACTACATGGTTAGGACGTACGTAGATTGTAATATCACAGGGCTCATTTTGAAATAAATGTTCGTAGTACGCCTTTTCATTATGCACTACATACCGCCACCACTAAACGTGTTTCACATTTCTACGCGTTTGATGCATAGTAATACAGATTTAGATGACATGACAATCGTTTCCAATAATAGTTTAAAATTGGGTCACAAATATTGCTAGTGTATGGAGCTTCTTAACAAACCTGACCGGCCAATAGCGTCAACAAACTCACAGTAGAGACGTGCTGACAGATTTGAGTCTGTGGACATTATTTCTAGCTAAGTAAAATTGAGTGACTATTGGGAATATTATATGGCATCCATGTCGTCCATGTAGTCTATAGTTTCTGACTGACCGTGTTATGTACAACGTAACGCTGAACGAAATACGGTCCATCAGGAATTAACTGGACTAACCTCTATGGGAATAGTATTCTTGTCCATGTGTCGTTTATAGAACAATTAAGTGTTAGGGTGTGATCTTCACAGTAATAAACAAGCCTTTAGAAGAACAACAGGTATTCACGCCTCAAATATCTTGGGCATCATCCAAATTACGATCATGAGCACCAAAGTAAAGGAAATACTTAATGACGTTCGGCATGCAGAACCCCCCCCCCCCCCGGGCCCGTACCTATGGGTACATGCCCGGCATCCATGTAACTGTTATATCACTCTACGTGACGATTCTGAGGGCCCTCATCTCTTATTCTCTTGTTTTATTTCAATTATACTCATAACTCCTGTTTTTATAGTATAACTGTACAATTGGCTTCGATCAGTGCATTCCAGATTTTCATGAGTCATGAGTGCACATTGCACAGATATCTGCAGAATACTTAAAAGGATTATGGGTAATGTATGCATATGCGGGAAAAACAAACTGCTGTAAGGAGCATAGTCTCGCTGCCAGACTCGAGACTATCGTCCCTAATCTGTTTACCGAGCGGCGCAGCCGCGAGAATAGAGGGGGACTGGTCCCGCTCTTCTCGCGGCTGCGCCGCTCGGTAAACAGATTAGGGACGATAGTCTCGAGTCTGGCAGCGAGACTATAAGGAGCACTGACTTTGCCCTCATATCTTCATCCCATTTTGCACTGAAGAAGTTTCACATGGCTCTCATATTTCATATATACTCTTTCTAAATATATGGTGATGCAACATGAGTAAAAATAACTGGGGTTAACTAAGTTTGGTAGTCAATATAGCAGGTTTACCATCAAACTGACGCAAAATTTGTTTCAAATTTGTCTAGTAAAAACCGTTGGCCCAGTTGTCGATTAGGCTTACAAGTTACACAAAGCATGATAAGACACTGTGAATGGTGCAAATAAACAACGTGCGAAATGCCAAATACCAAATGCAAACAATACAAGCGAACAAAAGGGCCTGTATGCACTCTAATAGCCCGATATTTTGCCTAAAATCAGGCTCACATGTGCGAACGGTGTGTTTTTGACGTACCTAGTAGGCAGTGATGTAGATAATAGCCGGTTACCGGTCACAACGCCCAGCTATAACTTATAAGTATAACAGTTGTGGGACCGGCTTAGGAAAGTACTCAAACCTGACGATCATTGAACAAATTCTAAGGTTGGAAAATTAAATATGAGTTGCCCGGGAGTTCTAATAGCAAGTAAAATACCCAAAGTGTAAACAAAAAGATAAATTAATTCATAATTATTTGGAAAACATTAGACGATTACGCAGTAAAACAAGACTGGCCACGCTATCGCTAGCGAAAGCCTTCGAACTAGTTTCATAACGACCGGACGTTGAAGGAAGCGCGAAGCGAAGTGTGAGGTCAATGTGACGTCTCATGATGATGTATGATGCATCAACATGACGTTTACGTAGAGTTGCACTAAATGTTTTCTAAACTTCAGTGGAAAGAATTTTTGTCGATCAGACACTGACTATGTTTAAATTCTTAAAACATCTGAGAAAACTGAAGAGGGGAAGCAAAATGTGACACTGACAGACAAGCCAGACGTACGGCACATGTACAGAAGGCGAGGCACACCCTCTGATGCAAACTGGACAATTATCGTGCGTGTCACGTATAAGGCATCAGATGTAATACATGTAGCTAACCAAATATTCTTGTACTGCAGTCTTTCTTGTAACAGGTATTGGAAATTGTCAGAAACCTGATGATTTTATGACTGAATAAGTTTCGATACGGAGACGAGAGAGAGGGGGAGACGGGAGAGAGAGAGAGAGAGAGAGAGAGAGAGAGAGAGAGAGAGAGAGAGAGAGAGAGAGAGAGAGAGAGAGAGAGAGAGAGAGCGGAGACCAAACTAGAGTCGGTACTCACCCCACCACGACATATGCATTTTTGTGATTTTGAAACGATAAAGAATGTTAATATGGATATTGGGACGATTGGAAATCGGACGATGTGAATCGTAATCGAATATCTCAGACCATCCACAATATATGTCGTGTTGACTTAGGCGATCCCAGAAACCATTCTTAGTTTACCCCTTTCACATATATTATCAACCATGCTAATGTTTTGAAACAAATCTCGATTAACAGGTAATTTAGCGCTTGAAAGATGGCGACGTCCATACCCCCCCCCCCCCGGCTGCACATATTTTAATATGCAATTATACATTACCCCCTCCCCATACACGTCAGAGAAGTACAGTATGGTACACTATATGACACACTGTAAGCTAACAGTGGAAATCAACTTCAGTGTCCATACATATCAGACATAGAGATTTCTTTACAAATGGATGTGGGCTCATTGGGCTGTAACCTGTACTTGGAAAAACTTAACCAGCAGAGTTTTCTTTTTGAATCCTATGTCTTGACAGAAACGGCACCCCCCTTCGATAACTAGTGGGGAGGGTGTGTCCCCCTCCCACAGTAGGCAATTGTTTGAAAAATAAGGACATGTAGGAGGCCATTTAGCGGCATAATATTTCAAACCATACACATTATTGGAAGCCATAAAGTACTTGAAAATTGTCTTCAATACCCAAATTGTACTCTCATTAAATTATTTTACAACTGTATTACCTACGCTTTAACTAATACATAAGATATTTTGGCAGACACACACATTCGTTTGGCCATTGGCTGCCTAATAATTAAATGTGTGGTAGGTAAATGAAGTGAACAATTTTGCAAAGTACAAGGTAAACGATTGCTCCTGTGGTTTGAATGTTCAACAAAGTCTCCACACAGAGAGATAGAGCAAGAGAGAAGGAGACATACGGCGACGAGAGAGAGAGAGAGAGAGAGAGAGAGAGAGAGAGAGAGAGAGAGAGAGAGAGAGAGAGAGAGAGAGAGAGAGAGAGAGAGAGAGAGAGGCATACACTTATACAAATGTAAATTTACTTGGTAAACAACTGCTCCTGAGGTTTAATTTTGGTTCAAATCATGAGCAGAATATTCGGGGGCCCTTTCAGACCATCACAATTGTCATGCCCCCCTCCCTTTGAACCTCAATTTTGTTCATGCCCCCCCCCGTAAATTCTGACTCCAGCATAATTTCAAGTTTATTCCGAGCTCGGTATTACAGGCATTCGACTAGAGTCTTTATACCTCAAAGATATACAACAGTCCATTTCTGTACAAGGCATATCAGAAACCAAACATTTGCAGTGTGGAGTGTCACAAAACCCTGTGCTTGGTCCACTCTTACACGCGTATGCTGTCTATACACATCACCACTTGGAAAGCTAATCCGACATCAAAATCTCAATATGCAACAACATGCAGACGACAACCAGATTTACCAATATATTTCCCCAATCACATACGTCAACTACAGTAACTAAGATGGAAACTGTTGCACATGATATTAAACGACCCAAAATAAGCTAGTTTAATGATGGCAAAACCGAGGTCCTCCTTATCACGTCTCAGTTCAACAGGCTTCCTCGTCTCATGAACCACATCAACATGGGATCGTCTTCTGTGCAGTTAGTGGATTCAGCATGTACCATTTGTGTAACAATTGATGACCGTTATAACCTCAAGAAGCACATCTCGTTGACATGTAGATCAGTTCTTTTTCACCCCCGAACAATAGGTCGCATCATTGACAGTGGAGGGGGCCCCTCCACTGTCTATGGAAACTGTTGCACATGATATTAAACGACCCAAAATAAGCTAGTTTAATGATGGCAAAACCGAGGTCCTCCTTATCACGTCTCAGTTCAACAGGCTTCCTCGTCTCATGAACCACATCAACATGGGATCGTCTTCTGTGCAGTTAGTGGATTCAGCATGTACCATTTGTGTAACAATTGATGACCGTTATAACCTCAAGAAGCACATCTCGTTGACATGTAGATCAGTTCTTTTTCACCCCCGAACAATAGGTCGCATCATTGACAGTGGAGGGGGCCCCTCCACTGTCTATGGTCGCATACGCCAGTATCTTACAAACGGAGTTTGTCAGAACCTTGGTCATGCACTTATATCATCGATACCTGACTACTGAATGGCCCTTCTGTATGGGCTGCCAGCTAAAAACATTGTCCCTCTTGAACATGCCCAAAATACAGCAGCTAGGATTGTGTCAGGTACAAAGAAAACAGATGACGTCACATCGGTTCTTTCAATAACACAGTTTAGTTAGAAATCACACTGGCGTCAAGTGCAGTTACATAATATACCAGTAGGTAGGGCCTACATGTACATGTAGTCTCAGGTCACTACATTGTGGTCTGAGATGTAGTTTACACCACTATGACCTAAGAACTTGAACCAGGGCTGAGGAGAAGTGGTCTGAGGTTAAAGTTTTGCAGCTCTCGTTCAGCAATCTCAAAACATTTCAGCCTACTTCCCGTAATGAACACTTGTCAAGCATTTTTGTAGCTCCCATACTCAAAGACTACATATATGTTTATATACGACTCAAAATATAACACTGAAATTTACTTTGAACACGTTCAGTTTCAGTAGACCTATTAAAACCCAAAATCTCCACTGTATAATTTAATATCGGTAATAGTTTACAGTCAAAAACTTTTAAATTTAGTTTTGACTAGGAGGTCCCCAAGTTTTGCAAGTTGACTCATGACCGCAATCATTGCTTTACTCGCTTGAGCTGCAAGCGCTAAATACCATAGACCACTGCTTGACATAATCACGCCTAGATATTCATAAAAAGCGAACAACGTCGAGTTTATGACCACCAATAACCACTTTTCAATTTTCTTAAGAATTTCATCTCTTAGTAAATACAATAATTTTAGTTTTGACATACATGTAATTTACTTTCAAAAGACAATGTTAGAAACCCCTACCCCATTGATTCCTGCCTTTCGTGAAGAAAAAATGGTTACATAACATGTCTACAAGAATTGTTGGAGAATGTCTATGTAGAATGCCACACTGATCCCATATCCACACCTTGAGTTTTATTTTTATTGTTCTTCAATGATCTCCTTCAAAGTAATAGTCTGGATGCCAATATGGTTTCTAACTAAACCACGTCTAGCCAAAAGCCCCTCAAATAGCACAAAAAGTTGTTCACCCAATCAGTGAAACCTAAATGTTTTGGTGATGTAAACAGTATATAAGTAGCATCATGGGCTGACAAATATACCACATTTGAACATTACTGTCCCAATAAACACTAACTTTATGAGGGACTGTGTTATTGGTTAGAGTTTTGTGATTTATTAACAAAGACATGATGTTAATGACTGTGTGGGTGGCTGTAAATGAATTTTAAATTGCATCTCATGCATTTCAAGACTTCTAGAGTAACGACTCTGACTATACTTTGAGTGGAGGTATAAATGGTAATGATACAGTATAGGAACTAGACTATCAAAGTAATTACCTTGTCCAAAAGACTACAGTCGGATATTAATCTCACCATTAATGCCTGAATTTATGTCTATCAAGGTGGATCTGATAAGATCATGGAAATCGAGAAACTTTCATCACTTTGGACTTGAGCATTGAATACATTTGTGAAGTACTCAGACCATGATTCATGTTTTTTTTTTAGAGATTAATTCCACTAGATCGCCCACTAAATCGTCCACGAAAACAAATACATTCTATCATTCCACCATGTCACTCAACAACGCGCATCGAATTCTATCACTTGAATTTCCGTTATTTAGTCGTCTGAAGATCGTAACGGCCTCCGTACCATAACTTGTGTACTTTGTGTAAATACAGCTCTACTTCTCAGTATTGAGCACTTTTCCTTCAGTTTATGACTTACCTCTTATATATATATATATATATATATATATATATATATATATATATATATATATATATATATATATATATATATATATATATATATATTACCATTGCTCGGTTGACGGCAACGCGGTCAAAGATATCGGGTTCTTTGCACAATACACGTGTATATAGAAATGATGTCCCTTAAATTTCCCCTCTTTTCATTCTTGCTCTTTTCAACTACAATATAGATTTTGATAATTTCCATAGGTCTCACGAGATATACTCTTCAAGGAAAAACAAGTTCGTGTCGGAGTTTGACACGAGAATAGTCTGTGCTTGGAGTAATTATACTGTCAGTATAATTTCTCAAAGGTATGTGTTATCGTGGAAGTTTAAACATTATTTATACTTTAATGGTGTTATAGATTTTGACCCAAGCTATGCATGCCACGGTCACAAGCTATATTGCGTCAGATCGATTTGCCAAACAAGTTTGCCAGAATTAACGCATCCCATCAAACCATGGACCCTCCACAAAGGTGGAGTGTCTATGGTCAAACAAATGACAGGTCGCAGAAACTATGGTCATGGAAGTATGAACGTCGTTTATACTTGTACGCCGTGACATACAATGAGCGCAGTGCCATGATTGACCGGATTATTCAGTGTCGACAATCCCAGTTAATATAATCCCAAAGGCAAACTTGTTTTATTTACCACCTTGCCAAGCAACACAGGGTGGTGGCGAGGCGAAGTTGTAATGTACTGTCGCTTTGATATTCACGATTTTGGAAAGGAAATAGATAACATCGGGTTAGATCTTGAGAGTAAATAAGAAGAAAAGAAGAGTTAATTTGAAATCAGTGATAAACGAGTTGTCTATTTTTAAGAAACTAAATATAAGGAAAGCTATGGGTCCTGATAACATATGTGGTAGGTTACTGAATGTCTATGCATCGCAGTTAGCTAGTGTTTCCAGTAGATTGTTCAATTGGTCGTACAATGATCATACGATATCAACCATTTGGAAAACATCTACCATCTGTCCGGTCCCTAAAAACTTCCAAGGCATCGTCCTGTAGCACTGACTTCCATTGTGATGAAATGCTTCGAGCGTATTTTACTTTGTCAAAACCCACAAAAACATTCACACCTTGACCCATACCAATTTACATATTAAAGTAATAGAGGTACTGATAATGCAACTCTCACATTACTTCACGATGCGTATACACATCTTGAAAAACCAAGTTCATTTGTAAGACTATTGGTTATTGATTTTTCATCAGTCGTTAACAGAAGTCAACCAAACATGATGGCTCATAAACTTAGTTATTTAAACGTTAACCCCAAACTCATCCTCTGGATAATGGATTTTCTTGTCAACCTTTCCCAGTTTGTTCGCTACCAAAAATTAAGTTCAGCCTTCCATTCAACATTTAGGGGTGCCTCACAGAGCACGATACTCTCACACAAACTATTTACACTTTACACAAATGACTGCTCATCAGGTACCGATACAAATCCACTTATCAAATATTCTGATAACTCTGCATTAGTTGACCTGTCAAATTCTGACCGTACTTATTTCGATGAATATATATTATAAAATATTATATATATATATATATATATATATATATATATATATATATATATATATATATATATATATATATATATATATATATATATATATATATATATATATATATATATATATATATATATATATATATATATATATATATTATATATATATATATATATATATATATATATATATATATATATATATATATATATATATATATATATATATATATATATAGGAACAGTCTTGGATAATAAATCAAATGTTAAGGCCAACACAGATTTCATTAACAAGAAATGTCAATCTAGAGTTTACTGTCTACAACAATTGAGGGGCCTAAAATTTTGTAAATGCCAAGGTATTACAGACATTCTATCGGAGTTTTGAGTCGGTTTAACATTTTCTTTTTTGTGCTGGTTTGGTAGTCTAGGGACTAGCTACAAGAGTGTCTTGAACAAAATTGTAAATGTGTTTAGTAAAGTATTGAGTGAAAAGTAGACTAATTTGAATGAAATGTTTACATCTCGTGTACAAAACAAAGCTGGGAAAATGGTAAATGACAAAGGCCACATTATGTCCCAACACTTTGAACTCCTGCCATCAGGGAGACGATTTCGTGTCCCTAAATTCAGAACAGTCAGAACCAAATCAAGTTTTGTGCCCACTTCAACTAAATTTTAAACCAAACTAAATAATTCTATTTCAAAGACATCTGCTCTGCATTCCAGATTGGAAGAACCGCGTTTTTTTATTGTCTTTTTTAAGTTGATGACCATTTCTGGCAAGACTTCACTCACAATTTTCTCGATTTTACTGATTTTTCTTCTTTATTAAAAAGGTTTAGGGTCGGCACCGGATTTCTAGAATGGAAGCGTTTGGGGAGTTATGTGTGATTTATTTGTTGAGAAAGGTTCAAAGACAATAAATATCGCCATAAGGTGGCACTTGCCGTTCCAGTGAGGAACGACTAGTGCCACCACGGTAGTACTCGACAATTCGATGGACCACGGCCAAGTCCGCCATTCACAATTTTCAAATCACTTGAAATAAAGCAATCTCGCAAAACTCGCCCATGTGCATTTACAATCTTGTCGCAACTAATTCTAGTAGGTAAAACCATAGACCCTCCACCCTGTCTATGGTAAAACCTAGTCGCATTCATAACTTTCATCGAGGGTAAGGTAATTTTAGTCATCAACTTCTATAAAGTCCAAAATGAAACGATAAAACATGTACATTTTGGAAATTATCCCATGTATAATGCCAGATTATAAAGTGACAAAGAGTGGTTCATCTGAGTGGATAGCTTAACCTCTTGACGATTTATAAACAATGGGAAATAGGCAGCTATCTTGATGTTCATTTTAACCTATTTTCCCGGAGAATATTTTCAGAACTGGTATCCAAATTACCAAGATCACGTTTTTCATATTTACTGATATGCCGCTTTAGTTATGGCCGGTTTTGTGGGATGTTTTGCGTGCACAATGTAAACCACAGACAAGGCATGTAAACTTCTACTTGCAAACCCGTCTATTTCAGGCTTGGCCTCTTACCACTCTTGGAGGAATTGTACTGACTCCTCCAAGACCACGTCTGACACAGTGGCCTGAAACCCATAGTCTACCGCGAGTATATTGTCTACCCTTCAAGAGACACACATTCTCTGCCAGTCACCCTTTTAAAAATACGCTTGTTAAACGTCTGCTCCTGGAGTTAAATTTGGTTCAACTCATGAGCAAAATATTTGTACGTGACTCCGGGCCCCTTTCAGACAATCCGAATTTTCACGCACGTCCCAATTCGTTTTTTTCCCGTGACAACAATTTTTCTCCTGAGCCTCCCCCTACCCTAATCTAGTTCCTGACGACCGTATTCCAATTTTACACTACATCTTTACATATTACGTATAGTCAATGTCATTACTCTCGTTGCCGATGTGTTGGCAATTATATACATGTATATATATAATATCCATAATCACAACATATTTCCTGCTCAAAGAAGAACTGTTTCAGCTTATTCCATTTCGATATAAACAGACAGAGAGTCCAGGGATAAAATACCCATGTACTACTCCTTATATTACTGGCTAGGTAATGTCAACCGTAAAATAATCCAAGCACCAGCGTCCCTAAAATCCGTGAAACAGTGTCGATATTACAGTATTTTGCTGACACTTATTACTTTCTGTAACTGGTCTATATTTGTGATATCATGGTAAATATGCTTGGAATTTATGGCCTAACAAACCAGACATTACGTAGATTTGAATATTGAAGAAAATCAAAAACAAAAACAAGGCCATGGCCATGGCCGGTCAGGTACTGATATTAGTACTTTAGACATCAGTGGGGGTCACACTTGGTCATTGAAACTATATTGACCGACCAAAATTCTAAACATCACGGATAAATAATTTCATATCGAAATGTATGTACGGAGATTCAGGTTTTTAGACCACGTGGCTTTGACATGACATCATCAGCTAAATTTGCAATACGAAAGTAACGTAAAACATGGATGTATCTAGTAGGGAGCAAAGTCCGCATGTCTGTATGGATGTTTGAAGATTTACTATCGGTATATGGGAGGCATAGAGGGAAATATTTGAATAGCGTTATTTAACGTTACATAATTCATAACTGACTACTAAACTACCGTCAAGAGGATTGTTTTTGCTTCCATTTATCTGTATTAATTTTTTTTAAAGGCAGTGATGGTGACTGCCAATGCCGGTAGTGAAAATATGGCCCGCACATTCTGAAGATTTTTGTATCATACAAGTTCAATGTTGTAGCTGAGAATGTGATTTATATTTATAACTCAGTAGAATGGGTACCGGTACTGATGCGAGGGATGTGAACCAACCTTTGTGTTGCGTGCTTTTTAATATCACCGTGTGTGTGTGTGTTGTTGTTTGTTTGTTTGTTTGTTTGTTTGTAATGTAGATTCGTCGTTGATATACTGCTACTAGATCAGACCGTGGGTTATACTTCCATGATCAGAACATGACCAGACACAACTCTCCACGGCACCATTTTGGTTTTACAACTTTGATTACTTTGTTTTGAATAGCTTTTGTCAAGTTCTTGACTTTCCTGATATGACAATAAAGCAAGGGCGGTGAAATATTATTATAGTAGTCCTTCAAAAAACAAGACAATTTTGAAACTTTTAGTGGAAAATGTTAGTGAAGACACAGTTTACCCGCATAAATTAACTAACAAAATACAAAAGAAATGTACACATGGTTCATTTTCTAGGTGTCGACCTCATGAATATGCACCAAGATTTAGAACCGAGTCAGCTTTAAATGCGTTCACACCTCCAAATCTGGTCTGGACAATATTGTCTGGGCTTAGTCACCCTTTTATGCGGACTACAGAGCGGCCCTGGTGCGGACTATTTCTGCCACCTATTAATGCCTGAAAGTCAAGTGGCATATGCTGAGGTTGTGTACAACCAGCAACCCATAACATTTTAGCAATCTACAGTTCTACCTCAGTATGGCTATTAGCCATGCTAGGTAGTTACTATAATGATTAATATAATGGTTGTCTTGGTAAAAGTTGTCGACCCCCCCCCCAAAAAAAAAAAAAGAAGAAAAAAAAAAGAAAAAAAGAAAAAAAAAGATCAACAAAACATTCTATGATATTGAAAGCGCTCCTGGCATGTAATTCCATAGAACAGTTCCCTGTAGGGAATGGCAGCGATTTCATTCAAACTCAAAGACAGAGATGTTGCTAACCAACGTGAACAGACATAAAAAATTGTATGTGAATGAGTATGACTCTGAGATCCCGCTAACGGTTTCATTGTTGTCGGTCTAACCAGAGACACTGGAGAACTTCACTGTCTATGATCTAATCGTATTGCTCAGTGTGAAAACCGTGCAAAGCGTTACTATTTTGGCGTTGTATTTTCGCACATTTTTGGTTCACAAGGGTCCAATAATTTAAGCTTGAGTTAGGAAATAGGCCTATTAAAAAAATTGTGTTGTTCCGATTAGGCAAAATAAATAAATAGGTGGGGTAGGTAGATTTATTTTTATTCATGTGCGAGTGTCTAATTCTGGTTTTCCATTTTTTCCAAATGATCTCTGTGTTATTGGCTTCTTTCCATTAGATGTACAACCATTACAGATTGGAGGAACAGTTTTATATTGTCTTTTTAAGTTGATGTCAGTTTCTGCATCCACTATGTCTCGTGAGACTTCACAATTGTTGCGATTTTGTTAGTTTTTCAAGAACACGTAAAAAAAAGTTAAGGGTCGGCAGTGAAAAACTAGGTGGGTCGGGTAACAGAAACCAAACAGTTATTTTTTAGGCCTAAGGCATAACGTAGCATATAAATCTACCCAACCTGCGCGAGCAAGATCTGCATCGGTCAATGTAATATTTACATGGTCTATTACAATTTGGTAAAGTGTACCATTGTATATGCTTGTGCGAGACGTAAAAAACATCATGCCGTCTAATTGTACGAAACGATTTAGTCACTATGGTTTTGAAGTCAGTGAGATAATGTTTGTGAAGTACCCGGTATCGTGATGTTATCGCTTGTATAGAAAAACCATCACTGAGGCAAAATCTCACTTTTATCATCATTCATTTTTTAAAGTCTTCAATCATGCCAATTAAAAATATGGATACTGCAGTCATTTATGTGACTTTTTTTCCAAAAATGTTTATCGTGCATCTCGATTATATTTTTTTTCGTCTTCGTAACATCTTTTTTTTTATTGTGCCAAAAGTAGTAGCTACCACATATAGAACAGTGGAAAAATACCGAATGAGACTCAGAAATGTAAAATCATTTACTTCAATGTCCAAATCAAATGCGGACATCAGAAAATGATGCATGCACGTTGTGATGGACTCGTGATTAGCTCTAGTCCAGATGCCAATTGGTATCTAACTAAACCATAGACAATAGAGAGGGTCCTCTCTATTTTCTATGACTAAACCAAGTTTAGTGAGTGGAGGTGTAAATGGTAACGATACTGTTTAGGAACACGGTGATAGGAACTAGACGAGATTAGCACTGACAACACACGCTCCGCGAACTCCAGCAAAGAGGCCTGGTGGGGTATATAGAGACTTGTCAGAGTTGTCGGAGCTACTGTTCATGTACATATAAGTTCCACGTATTCTCAATTTATTTCGTGCTGGATAGAAAACAGTCAGTATAGTCCTTGTGTTCTCCAGTGTATAGCCGATGGATTGGATAGTGAGAGTCATGATATGTGTGATACATTGTAGTTTATACACCAGAACTGAATTTTAGACTGATCCCGTCGGCATCTTCAGAGAAAGCATCAAGCGGGTACCACAATAAACTGAAAACGTAACGACTATAAGCATAACTATAAGTTTTAATTTACATGGAACTACGGTCATATTTGATAAGCTTATCCCCCACTTCCACATATGGTCTCATACCCCTTGGTCAGCGAAAAGCCAATCATGTTCATGTCCGGACATACGAGTTATAAATGGGGCGGTCATATGGGTTAAGTTAGGGTGGAATATAATATATGGAAAAAGTCTGATTGATACTGGCTGTGATGGGTAGTAGAGCATTTTTTAATTGTCAAAAACAGGGTTGGGGGCCGAATGATATGATTCAAAACGTCATGACTTTCTGGTATATCTTTGTTGTCATGGTGTGTTTCCAGTTGAGGATGGCTGTCTTTGACTGGCTACAACAGTAAGTGACTGATTTTGAAAGCAAAGAAAGTGGAAGAACATTGGTGTTAGTTAAAAAACTATTGTTATTAAAGATATACAAGTAAACGCAGCAAAACAATTGAGAGTCGGTACGGAAAGGAACAGATGACCACAGGAAGGTGTTCAGCTGTTCTTCATTGTTCTTTTCAATTTGACGACCGGGCGATCACATACTAGTAGTTGTCAGTGTTTTCGCTAAAGCAAAATACACGGAGATGGTTCAAAATCACTTGACTATCATTTCACTCTTATTTAAATCTACAAATATCTCATTAATATTTTCTCCCAGCTTACTTCAAACTATATGACATTTTCCATGAAAAAAAGGTGCGTATCTGGAGCAAAGAAGTGTTTCAGATATCAGAGTGTTCACGTTTGCGTGACCAAGACATAGACATAGACTGGCAAGCGACGCCATGAATTGTGATCGAATCCCAGGGTCGGATCGGTTGTAGATCAGTGTTCATGATAATTCATTTGCGTGTTCAATTACTAAGTCATCGATGTAGGGTTATAAATTCAGTGACTACACCATCAACAAAGTTACTTCTTACTATAAATCATGTTGAAAAAGACCCTAGGAAAATGTCTAAGCAACAATGACGGGTGTTACTTTTTTGCAGTGTTTATCCAAATAGTAATCGTCGAATAACGTGACCCTGGCTGAAAACTGCGACAGTGAGTGTACCATAAATTCCCAAAACAGACTGACCAGAACAGACATATTGACACACAAAAAGTGTGCAAGTTTACATCTTGTGACAGGTTTGGTTGGGGTCACCTCCATCGGCTAATGGTCGAAATCGTCATTGTAAAATATTTTTAATTACCCTCAACTACAAATCAGCGTATCGTTGACGATCATTTCAATCGTAAGTGTTTAGAACTGATTCAGAAGTAAAACGTAGAATTATTAATGACAATGGTATGCAAAGTTTTGTTGTTTAACAATCATCAGCGATTTGGCATGTTTGCACAAACCACAGATACTTGTTAGTGCATACACTTTTGATACTTCTATTCTATAAGGTAAAGGCTAAATTTAAAAAGACATGATCCCAGTATTAACTTTTTTGTTGCGGCTATATTTCCTAAGTGAGGTGTGCCAAAGAAAGTTTTCCCATGATACTTTGCGCCAGTGCGACTTTTTGACATTGTACGTTCGATGTTCCCAATGAGTAAATGGAATTTTATCGAGAAGTCTATTCATATTTGTTTATGACAGCAAGATATTTTCAATTTTCTGTTTTTGGTCATTTTTGGGGTCAAAAACTGTCATTTGTTTTGTAAATAAAAGAATTCAAAGTAAAAATGAATGACAGCCGCAAAACTAATCGATTGAATGGGCTGACATTTGGTGTGCAGGTATGTTAGAGTATCTTGATGAAGAATTCTTCAAGAAAATTTGAAGATGACATTGATATGCAAATACGTCTAAAACGTGCTGTGTAGTATCATATTATAGCCATGTTATTTTACAATACTCGTGAGAAAGTAGAATTTATTGGTGAAGTAAAGTTGCTCATACACCTAAGAAAATTTGACTACACTTGAATACATAATGAGCAAATGAAATGATCACAACAATCACATATCTTTGTAATGTTATGACTATACAAGATCTAATACAGGGACGAATGGGGTACTTATCAAATAATGCCCTCCGGAACTCAGAAATAAATGTAGATGCGCTGTACCATGCAGTTACGATCAGCGGTTTTGAACTATGGAGGTAGGAAGGAAGGAGGTAGGAAGGATTATAGTCCTACCACCATTTCTGAACAAAATCATTGTCCTTGAATTGGAATGGTATGCTTTTAATACAAAAGTTGCACAAACATATGTTCTTGCTTTCAAAAGTTTTAGAATTAACACCATGATTTCACCGTCGCCCATACTGAGGTTTTCCTGCATCTATTGCTATGGATTTTGTTGGTGGGACTTTGCTGTACTGTATGAACACTTGTTCAGACTCAGGCCACTAAAACACAATTGCAAAAAAAAAACGTAAAGACACGAAGTATCGTTTTGCACAACGTTCGGCTTGAAGCAGGTTTGAAGGGTAACCATGCACGACAGAGAAGATGGGTTTAGAGCCCCATTTACACCTAAAACAAAAAGCGATTCTAGTCTGTTCCTATTATAGTGGTCTGAGGTTCAGATCAAAGTGCCGCATTCATCCACAACATAAAAAATCATAGACCCTACACGACTGGCGTTTGTAAAAGTCAGTTTTAAACCATAATTACTACACCTCTTTATCTTCTCGGCAAGAACATGCAGTGCTGCAATCCAACGTGAGGACCTCTCACCAACTTTCAGATCACTTCACATTGGGAACGTTGGTGAGAGTTCTACTAATATAATTCAGACTGAGGCAAAAAATATAGCCTTTCTGAGTTGAAATCCGAGGTTTAAATCCTGATATCTGAAAATTCCCAATCAACCCAGATTACATTGAATAAAAAATAAGTCTAACAAACAATTTATGATTTTTCAGTCCCGAAACTTGCTATTATCCATACACTGTATACAAAGCTAAATACACGGTGATTGGTGTATCGCACTCCTTGACTGAGTGGGTCGGAAAAAAAATAGGTAGACTCACTTGTCATAAATCGATTTATAAATCCACAAAGGCACTGTGACAACTAAAGCAGTCCCTTTACAGACCATTTTTCTTTAGAAATAAATAGGCTAAAACAATACTGAATGACAGGCAGTCCAAGGTATGCGAAACCATAAGCGAGCGCGTACTCACGATGCTAGATTAACACACTATTTTACCTGCGCATTGAAGACGCACAGTAAAAAGACCAGTTTTCAACATTAATGCAGGAAATACAAAGCTAACAATTCAAAATTGTATAAAATGTAAGAAAACAAAAAACAGGCGACAGTCAGAGCATGCATGAACTTCGATTTACAATACCATTATTAAGTTCTTGCATTTTGGGGCTAATGAAGTCATAGAGACTAGAGTGGGCGAGTTTCATCACAGTTAGTATAATCAATGGCACCGTGATAATTCTGACTTTCACTTGAAACTGGACCAGAACAGTCTAGGTCGGACGAGTCGTCATCATCAATTCAAAGGCGACGTAACCAAATATACACCGTGAATTCATCTTAGATCGCACCGAGTTGAACAATCATGTCTGTCATTGTAGAATGTAGACCTTTACGCTGTTTGACCGACTATTGAAGTATAACCCACATAGGTGATATTTCATTGACCTACATGGAAATGCTTGTAAATACTTTTTGCAAGTAGTAGTAGCTCAGACCACTCTAGTATTTTAGTGGTCTGAGGTAGTAGTAAGAGTTTTTGCTAACGTTTACATGCTAGCGTAGTTGTACATGTACGTATACATGTCAGTTCGTATGTACATGTACATTAAATGTAGCTCTCATCATATCATACACTGTACATGTGTGTAACCCTTTTCTTTTGCACCCTCCCCCTCCGCCTTCATGTGGTCAAACACAGACAACTAACTAACTAAATAGTGTTACTGTTAGTTTTCTGTGGGTCAAACAATTAGTGTACACGCCTTGAATCACATGCAGGCGAGATAGATTTGAATATTCATTTGTTTACTGCCCGGTTATGGGGGTGAACTCATGAATATATTCTGAACTAAATGCAAATGTATTCAAATCACTTCCGACTCGCAATCTGAACTATTTTTCAGATCGAGTATAATCCGATTAGACAGGCGCTAATGGGAAAGTACAGAAACGTCCACCTCATCAGCATAAAAGTACAGAATTGAACTCAATCTGAACTATAGTACGGAAAGTGTCGTAAACTGTACTATTTTTTCTACTAGTGTATTCTGATTAATTGATATGTTTTTATCGCATGTAAGCATCAATCCCACCTAAATGAATGGTATCAACCGTTGGTGATAAAGTTCATTCCTCGTTGTAAACTGACATGACAGTGTGTGGTTGCAAACCTCATCAGAGCCAAGATAAACACAGGGGGGTGCCAACTACAATCAACAGTGGCCACTGAGAAAACCAATGTTTCTTTGTCTGTGTAGACATAAAACTTGTTTACTGCTACGTAGAGATCGCAACGCCGAGCTGCCCTACTCATACCCATCTGTGATTTGCAAGAAAAAGCTTGATTTTTGGAATTCTGACCAGAAGATCAGGGCCAAGGTAAAATTATATTATACTAACAGAAAGATCATATTTTATAATATAGGGGTAGACACTTGAATTGTGTCTCTATGTAGTATAGTTCACAAGAAACTTCCAATAACTGATATTTACAACAAACATGGCCGCCATTTCGTCTGTAAGAGCGCCCTCTATAGTTTGCACCTTGTAGTATGTCATAAAAATTGGCAATAGACAAAGAGTAATTCTTATTAGTGTAGGAAGTAATCAGAAAAAAACAACCTAAGTATTAGTGGTAGAGCCAAGGACCTAGAATATATAGTTGGAATTTTAATCATTGTGGTGTATTTATGCATAATATTAAAAAGTCGTATAATTTCCAAAAGCTACTCATTTGGAATGTCCACCAAGCATTTTTGATATTAGAATAGCATTATACATCACTGGTGAAAATATCGTTTGGTACCTCGTTTTGGTACCAATAACCTGTCTGGCTCATGGACTAAATGACATCTGCCCCACATACACACTTGCCTTGAAGTACTAAACAAAGGGAAGAGTAACTACCATAAATAGTACATTGAGTGACATGTTTGTTGAGGATAGTAAATAAAAATGTCCTCGCACCACTTTAGACGAATTCCCCTGATCACAAACAGTTCTTCTCTTGTTTGGCCTTAAATCAAGTTCATCTCTTCGATAAACAAACAAATAGGACACCATCGTTAATAAGAAACCAACAATTCTCCTCTCTGAGTGCTGTTGTATACATACAAGTCTTACCAAGTTTATTATCTAATCAGTTTATGCCGAGGTCATAGCTACCTGTGCATCACATACCTGTATCAGGTAGTTATCCATATTTTAGTGTTGTGATTTAAATTTAAGTGTCTATCTTACAAAACGGGAAGTTCAACTACCATGGTAATGTTTGCATAATTTTGTGCCATTTCCGCAACAAACTTAACGTGACACCCTTTTTCCTTACGACTCATCTTATTGTGCAGGAATTTCCGCTGAACAACACTTGGCTGACTAAACAAATTGTAAACTGCAGCTAATAACTAAATACATGTGCCAATTTCAATCAAACCTGTCACAACTGGAATATAGCATTGTCTGCATGTGTGTGCACTTCACTTTGTTTCACGTTCAATGTGTCCATATCACATTTGAAACGAGTGGGTTGCTGATAAACCCGAGTCAATTATAACCAAACATAGAAAAATGTCAAACATTGAGCACAGCGTTTGAGCATTTCACTTGGTTTCACAACTTTTTCGATAAAGTCAGAATGACAACCATACATATAGTAATAAGGTTTCATAATTTGCTCATACTGGACGTACATTATATAGCGATTTCATTGTGGTGTTTATGTCAACAGATTTCCTGTTAGTAAGAAAGTAAGTAGGGTGTTAATACGTTAACGTTGTGAAGTATATTTTTGAAGACATATATCATTATGTCAACTAGATGAGTAATGAATTACCTTCCTAAAAATAGCTACATTGCCGACGCCCTTTATGAGCACATGATAAAAGTGTCTGTTTTTTATTTCTATTGACGTTGTCGACATTATGACCCACTTGAAAGAATTCGAGCACATGCCATCGTAGAGTAAGTGTCCGTCTTCTTCGATTTTATAATAAGAAGAACGGTCTGACAAAGAAAAGACGGGGAGTGCAAATACACAAATAATGCTAAGAATTTCCGTGGTTGCAGAAGAACAAACTTCGTTTAAGGTGACCGTTATTGATTGCATACCTCGACCAGAGAGTCATAGTTGAGATAAGAGCAATGTGAAATGAATGAATTCAATAAACAGTACAAATATACAAAGTGATATAACATGACACATTTTGATGCGGATACTTCATATATATTGTTGGTTTATAAACAATGACTTGTCAGCTTTGAGGACACCTGTGTACTGATTAAGGACATAATGTAGGTTGCATAGATTACGGGTATAATTTGACGATATTTTTTATGAAATCATCTAATAAAGTTTGTAGTGGTGAGTCACCATTCTGCTTCGAGGTCAACATATCGTAATCTCAACAATGGCCGGCTTCACGTAACACCCGTACATGTACGGTATATGTAATCCTGTTTGTAAATGATTTAGGTCCATCATGTATATTATCCGTCATTTTTGTGCACTTATTTATTTTCATTATTTTTAAGAGCGCACGTGAATAGGTACTTTCCGCTTTTTACATATAGTAATATAAATTAACTGCATCTGAATGTTGTGAAGTACGTACTTAAAATCAATAAGATAGTTGCGTTGGCAAGTTGTGGTGAGCACCTAGCAACTAATCAATATCAAAGCATTTAAATGCAGAATATCATATACGTGTAAGTGCTGCTCTGCTCTGGCTACATTGCTATACGTACACCTGTATTGTAGTAATGTTTATAAAATGACATCCATTGTCTGTAACTTAATTTAGTGGCTGGAAGCTGTCTTTGTTTAGTTCTTGTACGTTCAGAATCCCTGGTGGGAGGTCGTTTATCGTTCTAGACTTTGTAGCGACCAACTTACTTTGTCCCCTGGAGACGCTACTGTCTAAGTGAGTTTTGTTCGTTTAATTTTCAAATCAGAATCTTACCAAGCAATGTATCTATGCATCTATGTGACCCAACCTGATTATATATATATATATATATATATATATATATATATATATATATATATATATATATATATATATATATATATATATATATATATATATATACTTAGTATATGTGAAATATCTATACTGGAGTAAACAATGCTCAATACAAATGTATGTAGAGGGGTGTAAATAACACAGCATCAAGTAAGATGCACAGGAGCCGTTCGCGCGATGTTGTGGTTATCAGAGACAATTAATAATATAGTTCTGTGAAGTTCCAAATTCTAAGTTCAAAAATTACATATCACGTGATACAGGTGCAACAGTAGAAGTTGGTCAGTATGTCAATATATATCTATTTTCATATATCCACACTTTGATATCAATTCTGAACGTTTATTTAACGAAGCTAATTTGTCAGTATTTATGATACATAGCTTTTCTGCCAGGCAAAGGTCACACTGCATTGTGTGCTGTTATGATGGATGATAAGTTCTCCATGCAGCTATAGCTCACTTTGATGTTACCCTTCTTGAATATTTTGTGCATATTTATATACACCCATATTCGCCCCAAGTTGTGACATCGAAGTACAGCATGATAATGAAGTCCATGCATTTCATGTTACTATACTGCTGACGTCAGAGGCATATGGCACAGTAATATGGTCAGAACTTCTTTTCATTGTTTAATATACTGTTGATAACTGTTGTTAAATATGGATATGACAATTTCGCAGTGAAAGTGTTGTTTTATAAATAATAAGACATCCAGGAAATAAGGTTTTATAATTTGTATTTTATCGAATATTGGGCATTTGCATCAAATAAACAACTGACAAAAACTCATCAGACTGTCAGTCACATCGCCTTCTATCTCAAGCATAGAATATGTTATAAAACAACATAGATATGGCGTCACATGACATTCACACTAAAACACCTTTGCAAACCTAACCTAATCAATTTAGGCTTGTATTAAGACCTTGGATCTGCGCTTTGGGAGTTGTTGAATTAAGCTCACGTTAATGAATACAAGCGCCCATGCCAGACAGAGGTACTCATTGCCTGTTAACTTCTACGCTTGCGCCCTCAGTAGCGACCTTCGATCACCCTTGAAGTAAATAGCCTATGTTGAGTTAATGAATGAATGAATGAATGAATTAATTAATTAATTAATTAATTAAGTAATTGATGTGCATAACATAAACAACTGCCATGGGACTTTTATGCTGCAATTTTGAGGATGCCTGTGCAACCCCATATTTGCTATAAATAAGTTTAAAGTTGTGTGTTTGATGATAGCATTTCATACATAAACGGGAAGCCCTTTAAGCTATACAAGGCTATGCATCCACATACAGGTGGTATACACAATAGAGACCAGCACCTCCACCTGGTATATCTCTCTGCCCTCTTCTTCTTTGGAATCTTTGTTGTTGAGGTGGCACACAGCTTGGTCCTACATTTCCAAGGTACTCACTGTGAAAAACAATTCAGGTGATGGAAAACCTGTCAATTTTACTCTTCGCAAACAGAAACTTCAAGAAATCATGCAGTTAACTTATGAAACAAGTATCTTCCATCAACAACATCCAAAACTATGTAAATGTTGATTGAAGTATTTGCATCCGTTTAAACAAGGCTGTCCATGATAGACAAGAGTGAACAAACATACCAGGTTCAGTCGTTGAGAACTCATTTACTACTATAATGTCGAAGCATTTCTTCCTGACATATCCTCCCCCTGCCCTTAAATTAACATGTTGGTTGTTTAAGCTGCCTCTCCTCCTTTCATACATGACAAACTTGTAAGAAAACAATTACTGGTACTTTCAAATACAACTTACCACTTTATCTTTTCAACTATATGAGAACAGAGAAAGAGATAGCCAGTCCCTGTGTTAATAACTCTTTAAATCTGCAGGTTGGCCGGCACACGAACAACCTGCTTTCAAGCACTTCCCCTCACAGTTTGTGCAGGCCCACGTCTATTTTCCTCCCTGGTGACTACATCATGGAGGCTGTCATGTATTTCCCCAAGCTTTGGGAACCACACCCCAACAGCAGTTGGGTCATGTGGGTTGCCCACTTCTGGATGCACATCCATCCATATAGTTGTTGAGGGACGAACACGAAAAGCATGATAGCTATATAAAAAAATTGTTTGGATCATAAGAAATTCATGGATCATAGCAAACTCAAACCATGCATGTAAAGTAGATAAAATTAATTAGAATAAATTATAGAAATAACAGAGATGACACAATGTACAAAATGACATTACTCAAAATAAACAAGATACTGGTAACTTTGGAACTCTAACAAATCTGGTAACATAATGTGCATGGTATGGTTAACAGTACGTTGCTGTTGTTGTTGTTGTTGTTGTTGTTGTTGTTGTTGTTGTTGTTAATACAATTATCATATCTTGGATTACTTTGCTTTATGTGTGTTCTGGTTTAGTAAGTTTATTATGAAGAAAAACAAGTTAAGCAAAGTTGTAATATTAAGATATTGAAATACGTGACTGTGATATCTGAAATATGTCTGACATACCCTCTTATGCTACTCTCAACTTGTATGTCTCCTGGTTCAATTAGCTTTGGCCCTGCGGATTGTGATTGTGAGATTGACGATGATGCTGTTGTGAGGGAAAAAACATAGACAAATATTGAAAGTAGTTGGAAAAAATGGACATAAATCATTTATTTGTAATAATATTACCAAGTGTCAACATAAATTTACATTTATGGTTGTGTACACATGCTTTGCATACAATGTACACCTTTTCTACCATCCGTTTATTCACACAGTGTGACAACCCATAGATACACGGGCAAACGTACCATCTTATGATATGTGAGGATTATAAACATGATAAACGTTTGTACAAGTCACGATCATTCCAAGGTATTGGTAAGATGTATGCGACGACTGACCACGATCACAACGAAGCTTTCAACCACTATCACGCATGTAAATACATTACCGTGATTACCGTTTTTACACTTTCAAGAAAGTCGATTTACAATGATTTGGAACTGTACTCGATTCGAGATAGATATTTTCTCATCGAAAAAAATCTACTCAAGGGAAGTTAACAGCTGACAGACTACGTGTACGTGTACACACGTAGTGTTGAATTTATAAGTAGACGCTCTCACTCCGATCTCCTAGAATTTACACTGCTCCCGAAAAAACGCGCCCCACCGCGCCCCATTGTCCACCAAAAAATTATGACCCCTCGTTGTAAAGCTTGGAAAATCCTCTTTCAGACTGACTACAGCGATATATGCAAAGAAAAACCTCTAAAAAGACATTTAGTCTTACATATGCACCCATGAACTTAGCCTGGACTTTTGAGTAAAATCTGACCTCGCTGTCAGATAGATCAATAGGTCAAAAAGGGGAGATAACTCGTACTTACCGCTTTCAGCAGCTGCCATCTTTCTTCGTACGTCGTATATAGTGGCACATGTGGCATGTTTACATCCGAAAACTGACGAATCTTATAAACAAAGGGCGAAACTTCTGCCGACAAGTTCCGAAGACTTGGGGGGGGGGGGTAGCGGTGAGCCGTGCTCATGAATATTCATGACATTTCGTGACGCTTAAAGATTCCAGTTCACTGAATGGTCGAGCGTGTGGCAGTGAACTGATGACATAACGGGAACTGCTTACGGGAGGTAAAAAAAGGCTACGTTATGTCTCAACACTTTGAACTGCTGCCACCAAAGAGACGATTTCGTGTCCCAAAATTCAGAACAGTTAGAACCAAAGGAAGTTTTGTGCCCGCTAAACCAAACTTGATGATTTTTTCAAATCAAATTTACTCTGCATTGCTTTATATATCTGACTTACAGAGGTCAAAGTTCGTATTTATATATGACATAAATATTCTTACATTGTATTTATTGTATCTATATTTTATTATGTGTGTAATGTATTGAACTTCGTCAGCGTAATTTCTCTACGTGAGATATTCAAGTGTTCTTGTATCTTGTATATTGTATCTTAATGTATAAGTTCATTAGTTTTGTATGCACACAAATAGTGTTGTGAGAGGCTTAGCGTTATTTCAGTTCAGCATACGTCTACATAAAATAAACAGAAACTCGCATAATGTCTACTGTGTTAATATTATTTTATTTGTGAAATTAAAAAAATAATACTGTATAAATAACAGCACCTCATCAGAACTAATTTAAATTTCTTCATTTCAATGCTAAGATTTACTTTACGCAAATAGTGTATATTGTGTAAGTATCGGCTTCTTCCTTATAATTAATAGACCTGTCCAATGGAATACAATTGTAACATTTACTTTAGCCGAAATACACTACTTAGGGCTAAACAAAGCAAGCAAATCCATGCAAAAATATCGCGAAAAGGATAATATATAACATGGATGAAGAGGTTACCAATCAAGAATATTTTCTGTCATTATTTATGTCTAGAGTCATTGAAGTATCTCACCAGGAATTGCATACTAATAATCAAGAGGATAAAACACTTTATCACTACAGAAACTTTAAGTCACTTTTAGAACCAGAGAAATACATTACAGATTTACCAGACAAATATCTTATTTCAGCTATTAGATGTGCACGTATTATATGTTCATGTGATAGTCAACTGGTATGTGTAAAAGGAAGACAATTGAATATAGAAAGAAATTAGTGGATTTGTAAATTGTGCACTAAAAGTGAGGTAGGTGATGAATTTCACTTTATTTTGACATGCCCCTACTCTGAGGAATTACGAACCAAATATATTTTACCCCATCATCTAGAAAACAGAACCTATTACACTTTTATTAAACTTATGCAGACAAAAGACAGATATGAAACCATTCGACTGGCTAAATTTATTTTCTAAAGCTTTAAGAAAAGACAAAATAATAGTGAAATGTAATTTTTGTTTTGTATTGCTACCTATTTGTACAGTGTTCTTATTTGTGAAATTTATTTTTTCTGTCAAGTAACATTTGAACCTATGAAGCTTATGAGGCTGTGAAATGTAGCGAAAGGTCAGTGGCCTAGTTTATGCAAATAACCCTTAACTAATTAATTAATTGAATATATAAACTCTTGAATAATAATGCAGACATTAAGACCTGTTAGCAATCCGGAGCCATATCGTAAATATTGACAATTTTTCAAATGTTTCCAAAGATATTATTATGTTTTGTTTTCACCTTTCACCGTTATATTTGTGTTAAATATACATATCCAAGTGAAGTCACGCGAGACAATTTGATATGCATAATTTTCTACGCTATTTAAGACATATTATTTTTCTTTTCATTGCCGCATATTACACGTTTTGACTTCATACTTTGTATTCTGGATAATATAATTCATTTTCTTGCTCACAGTTTAAACAGAACAGTGTAGAAAAACTTACTTTTATGATAACTATTACAATAGTAATGTGTATAGTTTTCCATTTAAATGATTACTGAGTCTCGGTTAAATAAATAGAGAGAGATAAGCAGACAATTACACATGACTACATGTAAATTGGGTATCTAATCTAAAGAACGCATCCCATGATGACCCATCGGTGCATATGTTTTGAGTTGATTGTTTTATACTATCCGAAATATGAATATTATCTGAATATTACATCGAAGAGATCTCCCTGAATGCTACATTATGACACGTCACTTAATAAGCTATAATCGATAAGCATGGCGTTTCTGTTTATTGCCATGTTTTATCATGGTTTCTTTTTTCGGGAGGGGGTGGTTGCCGTAATGTATAAATGTTATTCCCAATATTTTTCTTCGTTCAACCAAGGAATATATGAGTGACCTAGGGGAGCCTTTGGCACTACGAGTTGCTAGACTGAATGGGGAAAATTCTGGGAAAGTAGTGGCAACATTAAACGTCTTGATTCATATTTCAAACACAGCAAAACCAGTGACGTAGACACGCTTTGTCACGACATATACACGAGCTGTCGTGACTTTGAACGAACAGCATGTATATGCCATATTTGTGGCTTATGCATGGTACATTACACTATATAACTGGTTGATAAATTTGTTTAGTATATTCACGCTTCTATATCTCCCAATGGATAAATTAGCTTGTGTCAATAAACAACACAGCTATATTACTTTTATGACCACATTACCTTATACAATAGGAGAGATAAATAGTAAATCTAAACACAATCATAGTGAAATGTAGGTGCACAATTTGTTAGAGTTCAATATCAAGACGACTAAATCACCTTTTAATGATGTATAAATGGACACTCTGATTCTGCCTATACCATATTTGTTATGGGTTTTGATATTTCCAGGTTAGTACTCACATTTAAATGTGTACATGACGTAAAGTCAAAACTCAGATATAGAATAAAAGACCCCCTCCCCCATCCCTGACCTCCATATTTTTCTGGTACGATACGGTTGTTCATAAGGCGTCAGTATGTTAATTGTCTGTCACAGGTCAGCTGATAAAACTATCTTTTTATTTGCTATACCAGTTGAGAGAGAGAGAGAGAGAGAGAGAGAGAGAGAGAGAGAGAGAGAGAGACAGACAGACAGACAGACAGAGAGACAGAGAGAGACAAAGAGAGAGAGAGAGAGAGAGAGAGAGACAGACAGAGAGAGAGAGACAGAGAGACAGAGAGAGAGAGAGAGAGAGACAGAGAGAGACAGAGAGATTATTATTGACACATTTCATTTTGGTACATGTAGCACAGAATGCAATACAGTACAATGCAATTCAACCATTACCATCCCACACAATACAATACAATACAATACAATGCAATACAATACAATACAATACAATACAATACAATACAATACAATACAATACAATAGAAATCAAAACACTTTACAATGCAGTCAGTATAGAATGAACCAATACATTACAATGTATAGCGTTAGGATACACTGTGAGAAATAATCTATTCAAATACATTTGAAACGTTAATACAGACCAAGTAAGAGAAAGAGTCATAAATTGAACAATTTATATGAACATTCCTTACCTCGGTCGTACGTAGCTCGTTATTCAAAGTTTGCAGATGTTGCAAACGAGTCCAGATAGGCAAGAAGAGCGTCGTAGATATATTGATACTGGGCCTGAAAAGGAATAGTTTCCTTAGTGGCAGTGTTATTGATAAAAGTCAAAGGGTCACTCATGTCAATTATAATCCATCATGTTACACTACCTATTGGCTGACTATAAGATGTTACGTAACAGCTATTTCCCTGAAAAATATTTGTTAGGTAACATCGCGAGTGGCGTTGTGATATCTAATATTGTTCGAATTACTTCAGTTTAGATATACGGGCACTACAGCCGGTTGCGTTCTTTTGCCTTTGGGCAAAATGAAACCAGCAAACAAGTCATCCGTGTTTTTCTTCCTATATGGAATCAATATATGCCTAAAATTGATATGCGTTGTATAAACCATTCACTAATGGTATAAATGGTATATACCCTTGTGATGTTATAATATCAACTAATCCACTTGGCTTTCCACACAAGGGCAATAGTTACGACATAACACCCCTCATGGAAATTGGCTTTCCACACAAGGACAATAGTTATGACATAACATCCCTAATGGAAATTGGCATCTAGTGGACTGAGTGTCCTTGTAGCCAGTTGCTAAGTGTATAATGGCACATTACATTTCCACGCATGTATTGTTGCCATAGTTAAAGCAAATCACATGTAGGAATACAGCCCTACATCAATAGTGTCGTAGGGAAAATAGAAAATGAATAATGCCCTGTTTATGCAAAGTGTGGTCACGAGAGTCACTGGATTATACCATGTGACACGGTCTAATCATTAAATATTTTCTGAAAACGATATGTTAACTGACTTTATCACATAAACACGGGCAAATCTTCTGTGTGACATCAAACGGGGCACATAAAAAAAACCCATATCACCCCTGTTCTACCGAACTATTTTTTCTACCTACTGTTTCGAGTGTTCCTGCCATTCCTATGCTACGATCAAGTTATCGTATTAATTATGTGCTTTCACATCGTGAATGCACACACTACGTTACATATATCGTTGGGTGGTGTGAGTTTGATACATTGAGGTATTTTTATTTTTATTTGATAAATCTATAAACCATGTACATTATCGATGTACCAGCTGGCAAGCTTACCTACTTTTTTTCCGTCGAACTCATCAGAGCTCCGAACTTACACATTCCCAGCAAATATGAGTAAAATGACGGACCAGAAGTCGTATTCAGACAAATTCTACTTACGTTTTAAACTAAAATTGGTATCACATCCATGTACATCGCAAAGTTATAACAAATACTTTTGGTTGGGAAACTACAACACAGTATGACAGGTAGCGGGTAGGTAAGATTGCTCTCGCGATAGGTCACGCGATTACTAATTGGCAAGGCCGTGTGGCACCATTTCTTAAGCGATAGTGGATAGCGCGATGATGCGACGCAGTATTCGTAAAATTCGATTTAAAATTTCAGTATGGAGGAATACTTAGTTATGAGATAGATGTATAAGACCATGAAATCAATGTTACTTTAATTACGTCATAATGCTCCGCCTACCGGCTCGAATTTGTATTAGTCCGTGGAATCATACTTGGAGCATTATGATGTTAAACTAACCTTGATTTTACGGGATTATATATAAGAACGCCATGGCTCATTTTCGGGTCCACCGTGAATGTGTATTTCATGATATCATAATATTGTTACGTGATTGAAAAAGAAAAATATGTTCGTTATGATATTTTTACCAATCTATCAAAATTAGTTTTAATCGTGGAAAATTCAGAATTTCGAAAACTTACTACAGTCTCCACCATTTGAGGTCTGTTTTCTCTTATTGTCTTGACTGCCTGGAATACATTCACGATTTGTTCCATCTTAACCTGTCCATAGGCAGCGAAAAAAGCACAGAAGACACCACTGCGTCCAAGTCCATTTCTGTAGAAAATAAATACGAGTTTTAGAACTTAGATTTTCACCTCACTGACTGTGTCAATCTTGTTGATAAGTGACACGAAAGTGGACATTTGAAGTGGCTTGTTAGATGTATATTTGACACACGCATAAGTCTTTACAATCAAAACACTTACAGGCATTTACATAGTATCCATGGATACAGCATATTCCAAACTCAAAACATCTGGCCATGCCACTATGGGCGTTGCTTTTGCAGCTTCTGAGCTTTGATACTGATGAGACCTCCTTTGAAAAAGTATTTCTAGTTTAGAATATTGATTATGAATTTAGTCGGTGTAAACATTTCTGCTTATTTTGCTATCGATTATCTAATTAATTTGTAGCGAGTTATTGTATTCTTATACATTCGACCCACTATTTATTTTTGTGAATGGGATCTAGAAGCAATGTCTTAATAGTTATCACACTGCACTGTGTCTGACCAGATTATAATCCTGTTAAGTTCTTCTGTTAATAGTGGAATTTGTCCACCACGACTAATTCTTACAATGCCCATTCCATGCTTGTATATATATAAGAAATAATTATACATGAACCTGCAGTGAACTGTTATACGGTTGTCATCCGATTGTTGCTGTGCTTTCTCAACCAACGTTACCATTTCAGACAGAAAGGATGTAGAATAAGGTATTTCTCTGTTAGCTGGCCATGTCGTCAGTTGTAAATGTGTAATGGTACGTTTGACAACAGTTTGATGTCGCTGGTGACAGGGAAGTTTGTATGAAAAAAAAATAGTGGACATTAAGGAATGGTATATTATAACTGGGAGTTAATAGTCACGATATGTTTTGAATAACATATATATTTAGCTTCATATCATCTCACAGGTTACAAGTCAGTGACAGTTCTACAAAAAAGAGTCTTCTGTGGTACACATGTGATAGCATCTTAATAACATGAATATATAGATCGAAAACAAAGAAAATAAATCTTAAAATATAATTTTAAACGTATATAGACACTAACATGAATCTATTGTGTTGCGCAAAGTAAAACTGATTTGTTCAAATGATACCCGTGGGACAACAGGTCAAGGGTTTGTAATATGTGTGTAAATAAATATGATATATGTAACGTATACTTACAATAGCATGCTGTGTTCAATCTCATCACGTTTTCGTGTAACAGTGTGCAATTTTTCATTTACTGTCATTAAATAGCAAACGATTTATGGTAAACCAGTCAATCATTTAACAATATTAACAGCAAATGGTATAGGGACTAGTTGATAATGGGTTTTATTAGAATACGTTAGTTTTTATCATATGTGCAAATAAGGCAACACTTAAAAATTCACCTTGCTAGAATGGTTGGACAAAGTAATAATTCTCTCAATAATATCATCATTATCTTGAATTTGAGTAACTTCTACTTCAAATGGACCATATCTCATATTTTTCTCGTCACACCAGTATTGTCCTTTTCTCTATCAAGACAAACAAAATATATTTGAAGAATGATTGATTGGTTTGGTGTTTGAAATTATATCGATATATATGTCTTTATCTTTATGTATGTATGTATGTATGTATGTATGTATGTATGTATGTATGTATGTATGTGTGTATGTACGTGTGAATGTATGTATGTATATACAGGTTCCATATGCATTTCTATGTATGTATGTATGTATGTATGTATGTATGTATGTAGTATGTATGTATGTATGTATGTATGTATGTATGTATGTATGTATGTATGTATGTATGTATGTATGTATGTAGTGTATGTGTGTACGTGTGAATGTATGTATGTATGTATGTATGTATGTATGTATGTATGTATGTATGTACAGGTTCCATATGTATTTCTATGTATGTATGTATGTATGTATGTATGTATGTATGTATGTATGTATGTATGTATGTAGTGTATGTATGCATGTATGTATGTCTGCACCTGATTAATAAATCTATCTACTTACCTACCTATCCATCTATCTATTTAATCACTTTCTATTTGTAAATATATACACACACACACATATATATATATATATATATATATATATATATATATATATATATATATATATGTGTGTGTGTGTGTGTGTGTGTATATATATTTACATATATATGCGATATATATAATATATATATATAGAAAGAGTTCCAGTACTACCAAAACTACTGCGCTCTGCCACTGCGGTATAGAGCACTTTCTTAGGAGATTGATACTCACCGAGTTATATATATATATATATATATATATATATATATATATATATATCGCGCAATGCGTGAAACTCCGAGTTACAACCAAGAAAGAGTTCCAGTACTACCAAAACTATATATATATATATACATCAACATCTCCTGACAAGTGATTTACTCATGAAACAGGCTTGTAGACACGAAAAACCCGACTTGATTTTCTTCTACCCTCAACACATATATATATATATATATATATATATATATATATATATATATATATATATATATATATATATATACAGTAGACCCTCGCTAACTCGAGGGTGTCCGGGTCCATCAAGAAACCCGCGACTTACATATCCATCTATAACAATACCAATGCAATGTGATTAAAATGCGATATATATGTCGGCTAATCGTTCATTGCTATTTTACCTGCGAGGTACATGTTTACGTTCTTATTCTAATCGAGGATGCGAGGATAAAAAGTAAACATATACCACGAAGGGCAATTCAGGCAAAATAACGAAGGTAAAATAGCAATAGATTGAATACCAATGGTGACTGTTTTCATGTGCTGTTACTTACCATGTATCCACTGTCAATTTCATTTAATATATCAATGGTCTTTGTATTATAGCATTACTTACCATATCTTCACTATCCATATCATTTAGCATAACAATGGTATTTGTCATGTAATCATACACCATTCTCCAGAAATCAACAATCGTGTGTGACATCGGCATTTGTGTGGCTATGAGGGCATCTTTACGTGTGTATGCCTGGAATTGAAACAAATAACACAGGATGCAAGAAATAAACGTTTAAATACAAGAAGAAAATTCGGCCATATACCCACTTATAGTGTAGTTCAGATTTAGATACAACTATATGACTTTAACTAGTGTTCTTAAAGTCCAAGCTTGGGTTTAACATTATCATCCGTTGTCTGGCTGGCAGTCGACGTCTGTGTCTGAGGACAGATGACACTTTAACCTTCTTAACAGCCGTCTGTACTTATTCAGTTTTGGAAATGAAGTTTATATGTCATATCATCAAGTACTTTATCTAAATATTTTAATTGGATACGACTAACTGCATTGAGCTTATTGTTCACACATCATGTTGCATAATCACAACTGAATTGATTGCTAAAGCCTTAAATTTCATAAATGTAATACAGTAGAAACCGTGAGCAATACATATCCGATTCGTCAGTAAAAATTAAATAAATCAACAAGGTACTGGCAAAATAATCCTCGAAGCAAAATTTACCATGTAATTACAAGTTACTAAAAGGTACTCTTACTAACACATTTAGAAAATCACTTACGGTGAGAAAGCTGGCATTGATATAGTCAGTGGAACCATCGATGTATACGGGTGTTGTCAGCCGTGGTCTACATCGATCAACTGTAGGTAAACAATTTGAGAAAAAAGTTTTTAACTGAATATCGTCATTTCCTTCTTCACACCAATCTCAACAGATGCGTTATTACTCTTGTTGTAATTGTCGTCCTGTTGTTTTTTCAAGTCAGTTTGTCAAGGAGAAATATAACATATAGTCTAGTAACAATAGTAGCTAATCAGTCAATACAAATTTTATTTTGCCTTCAAGGTTAACATTTTGTTCTAGCTGCATGAAAATGTGCATACTAGTGTGATATTGTATGTGTGGGTGTACTTACTTGGTATTACGTCTGTGTATCTATTTTTACTCTTGTTTTTAGCTTGCCTCCCATCAGAACATTCACTGTCATTTGGTAGACAACATACCTCATTAAGGACCTTATCAAAATGGGACAAAAATAGAGAATGATTCCAAGCATTCGCATATGTCTGCTTCTGCAACACTGTGTCTAACTATTAACTATAGACTATAGACACCATGCACAGCGCGTGACATGAAATTGTACTTTCAAAGATAAAGATAAAGAGAGAGAGAGAGAGAGAGAGAGAGAGAGAGAGAGAGAGAGAGAGAGAGAGAGAGAGAGAGAGAGAGAGAGAGAGAGAGAGAGAGAGAGAGAGAGAGAGAGAGAGAGAGAGAGAGAGAGAGAGAGAGAGAGAGAGAGGGGGTAGGCAAGCAGTCGGGTATGTAGGCTAGCTCAGACAGACTATTAAGCGTGGAATTAAACGTGCTTTAGTTATATTCAGGATTTACTTACTCGGAATTCTTTATCTAAAGCAGACAAGTTTGTCCCTTTATCCTTTATCTTCAACACAGTTAGCTTCATTCTGAGATCTGCTGTCGGTATTTCCTTGTTTCCAAAAACAATTGCCTCTAATACTGCAGTGTAGGCAAATTTATATTGGTCCTATATATGAACGATGAAGAGGAAACGGCTATATATGCATCTAATATTGACACAAACAATTCAACGATAATCATATCGAAAATTCGTAGATAATCGTTTGGTATTTTTATAGTGTACTACCTTTTGTTCAATTAATGTAAACGAGACTATATAAGTTGATCCCATAGAAAATCCTTCTTTGATAAACCAGTTACTTCTGTCTGTAAAGAGACAGTTATTATAAAATGAACGTTAAGTTAAAAAGATGTTTCTCCTTAGGTACAATTTTACATACAAGTGTCTGCACAAAATGCATCCGGTCTTGCCTGGCTTGATATACGAAATTGAAAATGTCGACTTTGCCTTCGGCCTCAGCCATCTCTAACATGGAATCAATTGTAATAAATGTCCCAGTACGCCCAACACCAGCACTAGGTAAGTATGTGAGACGAGAATGCATTAGATTTCTAGTTAGCGAATATATAATAATAATAATAATAATAATAATAATAATAATAATAATAATAATAATAATAATAATAATAATAGTTTTAAGATTGATCAGATGTCATTTGCATCCGCCATTACGACATTCGTAGGCGGCAGCAAACTAAATGCCTCCCGTAAAGATGCAAATATCGCAATGTTAACACTACTAAATAAAAGTGTCTTTTTCCAGAAGTTAGTTATGTAATATAATCTATAGAGAAATTATACTGATGAACATGCTTTAAAGGCCATGTATATGCCTTGTCACTATCTATGTATTTATTGTATTATATTGAATGTGCAAATTCTTTATGTTGAATTTGGTAAGTTCAAATTATGATAATAAAGGTCATGTGTCCAGTAAATCATGTTTATTGATGTAGTCTTTCACTTCCATGAGTCACATATGTACTTTATTTCATGTACCACATCTCAATATTATTAACCCTGAAATAACATAGATAAGAATGTGTTATGCATGTTTTTGTTCCCAGATGGATTTTGACAATTATGAATAAAATGTCAGTATTTTAGTTTATACTCACCTGCAGTGAACTACTAATGGACCAGCATTAGATGGATTGTAGGCTCTGATACGCCGAAGAAATGACAACACAGCAGACGGATATTGTGGAACACCCATGTCAGGCCATACGGTGAAGTGAAATTGCTTTATTTCACGAACTTTAGTTTGGTCCACCTAAAGAATCACACAGGTAAAACAAAATTATTATATATTTTAGTCATACATTCGAAACGCTGGGTGCATGGTTAGAAATGAGTCTCCTTTCTTTTGCTAAGTCTGTATGTTTTTGGAGGTTTTTTAATGCTAGAGACAGAAAAACAAAAAAGTATGGTTGTTGTAAATCGATGCGTTGATTAATGACATTAAAGTAAATTCACAATTAGATACCACAACTAATAATACAAATCTAGCGTGCCATTTCATCGACTAATTTTGATGTGTACCTAGAAGTTTGGCGATCACAATACACCAAATGTGTCATTACTACTAATGATCGACGTGATAATATATAATTAATCTCTCTGATATGAATCATTATCACATAAATACGTGCATATCTGCTACTGTGTGACGTCAAACGGGGTGATTTCGGAGCATATCACCCCTGTTTTACCGAACAATTTTCTCTCCGTACTGTTCGAATGTTCGTGCCAATCCTCCACTACGATCAAGTTTATCGTAATAATTACGTGCTTTCAAAACGTAAATGCATACATTACGTTACACATATCCAAGTTGGATGGCATGAGTTTGAAACGTAGAGGTACTTTTATTATTTTTATTTGATAAATTTTATTCTATTTAAAAATCACGGAGATTATCGATGTAGTACTAGCAGCCGGCAAGCTTACTTCCGATTCTTCGTCGAGCTCAGATCTCCGAACTTACTCAACCCGAGAAAATATGATTAAAATGACGGCATAAAAGTCGTATTCAGACAAATTCTACTTACTTTTTAAACTAAATTCGATATAACATGTACATCGCAAGGTTATAACCGATAATTTTGTTTGAGAAACCACAGAACACTATGACTGCGACCGAAGCTTGACCTCGCAACAGGTCACGCGATAATGTAATTTGCATAGCCATCGGGCGCCATTTTTTAATATGTGATGAAGAATATAGTGCGATGAAATGATACAGTATTCGTAAAATACGATTTAAAATTTTAGAAAAATATGAGGAAATACTAGTTATGTGATAAATATATAATTCCATGAAATCAATGTTAGTTTTACGTCATAATGCTCCGAGTATGATTCCGCGGAGTAATACAAATTCGAGCCGGTAGGAGCATATTATGACGTAAACCTAACATTGATTTCATGGGATTATATATACGTGTCGCCGTGCCATAGAATAAACTAATTTGACTCAGTCATATATAATTTACAGTTTACCTTTTTCACATGCAGAGTTCGGATCATTGAATCTACAAACACTTCTTCACAGACATTCTTTACTGATATATCACCATACAGTTTTTCACCTTCAGGTTGGTCTGGCCAATACTTAACACATTTCTCCTGAAAGTAAACAAGTATTTCTTTTCTAATAGCGTAACCCGAACTGCATTGACTAGCGCATCCTCCTCAAAAAGTCTTCATCTTTTAAAAATACTTGTCAATGGGGTTTGGCTTTAGACATGTAACGAACTATTTTAACAAATTGAGGGGGCCTCTAATGTTAAGTAAACCTCCTTCAATGTTACTCTCTCTCTCTCTCTCGCTCTCCACTCTGTACACGGGACCGACTTGGACTTTTAGGGAATTAGCTCAGACTATACACAATGTTCATGGTTAACCTGGATCATTTGGAAGTGGCCACGGAGCAGATCGAAGCTCCTCACCTCAGACCGTCTCTTCCAAAGACTGAATCCATCATTTTATTATTCCATCAAATTCTTATAAACATAAAATATACAATACTCAAATGATTGGGTAATAAAGTAATCAGCACCATAAATGACTAAGACGGAAGTATTGCCGTCGCCTTAATTCAATGCAAATGATATTGACAAATATGAAAACTAGCCAAACAATGTGATCACGTCATTGTTCTTCCAACTGTCTGTAATCAGTCATTATTTGGCACTGTTGATCTTTTAATAACTTAATGTTGTCATCTTAGAAGAATACTATTCGCGCAATGCAAACATATTGTTCTAAGTGTTAATTCATGACAGCTGAGAGTTCACGGTGACCTCGCAAAACATCAAAACTTAGCGAATATCAAAAAGTTGTATTCTGTCTTCCGTAACACTATCACCTTTTCCCAAAGTATGGCGTCCCCGCCACACATTAAAATATTCAAAATAATTGCCTTTCATAAATGAAACATTTTTATGATTTTGTAAATCGATAGAAAAGGAGAAAAGTACAAACAATTAAAGAAATTAAACTTGGAATATTATGGATGTGTGCTCATTTCTTGAACAGCAGTCTGATTTCGAGACAGGCAGTTTAATTTCTAAGATTGGAATTGCAGCGATTATCTTTTTCAACATTGACGATAATGCGAGTGGTTATTCAACAAGTACCTTTAGAGTCCTCGTCATACAGTGTCTAGCCAGACTATACAATCACTCACACAGCCGTGCCTATATATCTTTTACCCAGCTAAATATGAAACCCTTTTGAATTTTGACTTGTAAAATCTATCATACAGGTACTCTTCAATGACAACTCATAATCGTGAAATAGATGATATTTTCATTAAACAAGTTATGTCATTCTTTTTTGTGAAAAAAACAACAACTTTACGTCGTGTATGATTGAAAAAAAGTTGGACTAGCATTTATCATACGGGTTTTTAGCATTTGAGGAATTTCAGAAATCCCTGCGGAATTTGAAAGGAATTTTTGCATAAGACAATAATACAACTCATTTCGGTCGAATCTCTGTTTTACACTCAAATTCGAATTCAAATGTTTATCTTGTACTGTAGATTCAATAAAGCACTATATCAACATGGTTCCTTCCTTTACTGTAGGAACTTTAAAACACAAAACCAGATTCAACTTGTGAGCAACGCATTCATCTGTAGCGTTTCGGCTCACTACAACTCAGAGTCAAAAAAACTTCGAGGAGTTTCCAATACTCCATACTACTAATACTTTAAGAAATATCCTTATTAAAACTAAAATGTTCTCCATAGATAAATCATCAATAATATTCTTTCTGCTTGTACGCGACTGTTGAGATGTAAAACAGCATCACTGAAATGGTTCTGTTAAGAACACAGATTTCAAAAAGTGTTCATCGTCAAACTAAATCGAGCATACAATTATTATTTCTTACATATTTCTCTGTACACACAGTAAAAAAAATTGCTGATCATGAATAGAAATGAATTCGAGGAATAAAATAATGTCAATCTTTAGCAAATCTCTACAACCGTATGATTAACGAGTTATTTGTCCTTCAAAAGTCTTAAACATGTAGTTCACATGCGAACTGCTTGGGTCTGCATCAGCGTCGGATACGCGATATCTCCAATCGCCTGTCAGCTGTTCGGTCCTCGTTGAAGGTTTCACTGCTACGTTTGTCAAAGTCTCTATCGTTGTCTATTTATTCACAAGTCCACGTTTTGAAACACAATTCCTCCTTCTGAGATGTCTTAGTCTGTCACTGCAATATTTACGAGTTCTAGTTCGAGTTGAATTCCCACCATTGTAACATAATCATTAAAAGTTTCCTTTCGAAAAGTTCTCGAGTCATCGATTTGTCACTCACCCAGCGGCGTTGTGTTTTCTTCTTCTCAAAGGTTGTCAATTATTTTTCATAAAGTTTACATTTGTCTCATTACGCGCACAATGGTCCTTCTAGTCCAAGGCCGGTTCTTCCACCAATTTAACAAATTGGTAGATGGGTTACCTCTACTGTTAAGGTAACCCTCCTCCATGTTACTCTCTCTCTCTCCACTCTGTACACGGGATCGACTTGGACTTTTAGGGAATTAGCTCAGACTACACACAATGTTCATGGTTAACCTGGATCATTTGGAGGTGGCCACGGAGCAGATCGAGGCTCCTCACCTCCGACCGTCTCTTCCAAAGACTGAATCCATCATTTTATTATTCCATCAAATTCTTATAAACATAAAATATACAATACTCAAATGATTGGGTAATAAAGTAATCAGCACCATAAATGACTAAGACGGAAGTATTGCCGTCGCCTTAATTCAATGCAAATGATATTGACAAATATGAAAACTAGCCAAACAATGTGATCACGTCATTGTTCTTCCAACTGTCTGTAATCAGTCATTATTTGACACTGTTGATCTTTTAATAACTTAATGTTGTCATCTTAGAAGAATACTATTCGCGCAAAGCAAACATTTGTTCTAAGTGTTAATTCATGACAGCTGAGAGTTCACGGTGACCTCGCAAAACATCAAAACTTAGCGAATATTAAAATGTTGTATTCTGTCATCCGTAACACTATATTTAGATAATTGTAGATAGTTTATTCGATTATCATTCGTTACAATAAAATTTCATTTCTACCTCACCTTGTTATTTTCCATTAAGTTTGTAGCCATCAGTATGCAAGCACTCTTCTCCTGCCATACCATTCTCCATAAATCAGCCACTGTCGTTGTCTTCGGACCTGAGATTAAATGTGATACTTATAATTACATGTATTTATTTAATTAATTCTTTTTCAGTATAACAATAAGGCAGTCTACACACATAACGAAAACGTATGAGCGTGGGCCACAAAAAACAAATGTACACATATATAAAAGACAACTGGCAACAAGTAGCAATACAAGATTAATGAAAACACCTACATTAGAATATAGACCACACTTTGTACAACGACAAACTGACACTCAGGTACATAACAGGGTTTGTTATGATAAAACGTGTTCACGAGCAGCTCATAGTAATGGTTTGTAATTAGAGTATTTAAATTCTTTAAATATCAATTGACGAGGAGTTCAAAATAGAATACATAAAAGAAGAATATCTAAATTTCTCAATTTTAAAATAAGCAACATACATTGCTCATCACAGCTGAAATACGATTCAATATCGCACTTTATTGCCATTTGAAAAAAAATACATAAAAATTGGTTTTCCATGTGCACTCATAAAAAGAGGTGATAAAATTGAAAACAAAAGATTGGAAAGAAAAGCTGAGTATATAATATTTGTTTAAGATATGTATCTCACATATGTGCAACTTCAATTTGTTCGGCTTCCTTCTGTTAAATAGTTAAATTTAAAATCCATTCCTTGAATCACAATAGGAATATGATAGAAATACATGCATAATGTAGGTTCTCTATACAATCAAGAATGTTGTTCTTTAGTTACATGATAGATACTTACCCTGAGTAGCTATGTAAGCCTTCTTTTTCGTGTAGCCCTGTAAAATGTGTAAACGATAACTGTAAACATTATAAAGTATACGACGACCACTTATAAACTACATCACGTGTTTTATTGAACATATTTGGCTATAGACTCAAATATCATTGCAAATTAGAGGTTCCTATCAACCATGACCCCAAACAACATAATTTACAAAATGGTATAAATTAATGGATTCAGATGTTACTAAGATTAAGAGATAAAGAGAATTGCCTACATTGATATACGATGCATTGATGTAGTCAGACGTAAGTTCTTCACTTTCATCACCCAGTATAACCCTTGAGTGATCATCTGCAAATAGAGATGCAGACATTCTAAAGTACATGTAGATAGTAACATACATATTATAGCTAAAATGTCTTCTACCAGATAGTTGTTAAATATGCATTTAGGAAATATCCAAATGACAATTTAACTATAGTTTAAGCACAAGTTTACTGTAATCAGAATAAGATCACTTAGCAGCTTATTACATCACTAGAACATAATATTACCAAACAGTTATCAACTCCTTGTCACATTTATTTATGAAGTTGTTTACATAGATGATACTATTATAGTTGGATAGGACAAATTTAGAAATATGACATACTATGTTTCTGTTTGGGAATACAGTCTATTTTCAAACTTGTAAGTACATTTCACCAGTTGTATATGGCGACAATAATACAGACGAACACAACTTTAAAATCTGCACATGTCAAACTGAAAAAAAAATATATGGAAAGTTAACTTACATGCCATTATATTCGTGAAACGGTTCTTTAGTTTATTGACATCCGTCAACGCAAATGTATATGGTGCAATATCATCTGATGGCAACGACTTTTAATAAATTTGAAAATAAAAGTAAAATATAAAACATGACAAAACGTTATATATAATGTTCGTAATTTTCAAATTACCAATTTTCTATGGAATAGCTATGGAATAAACAATATATACATTTGTAAGAACTACGTACGTGTACCAGGAAACAGGCTTGGTAATAATTGCCAAATCAGAAAAACACCAAAATCAACAATAGCAAAACCAACAATGGCATTGTTTCACTCATCAAGAAAACGATTGCTCTTAAAGATCACGGTACATTAATGAACTACTAGTAAATATTAGGTATAATTATAAGGATGGTGAAGTAAAACGGGTATCCTTTCAATCACATGCCTCTTACGTACTCTGTTGTTTCTATGAATTAATAAATTTTACTTTGAGGTCAAATTCAAGATCACAATCAAATATGATGACACTGTTAAAAAGGTAAGGTATGTTGAAAAAAGAGCCAAATGTCTGGCACCTTGACCATTTCAAAAAAATTATTAATTTTCTCAGGAATATGACTGTTGTTTATGGAAAAGTTATTAATGGACAACATTAATGTACATGTAAATTAAGCCTGTTTTGCATGAACACAAGGTGTAATGGAATTTACTCAGAATCAAATACCACAAAGTGAATGAAATGTGCAGAAAATGGCACAGTTGCGGTGATTGATCGTTAAAGGGGCAACGTCCACCTCGCAAAATATCAATATGTTAAAAGACAGGTTGGTTTTGACAATATAGGAGCAGATACTAAGATAGGTTTGTGTCTATTTGGCTTTGTAGTTTGGAAGCAAAGGGTTATTTTTTCATCTATAGTATATTTAACTGTCATTCATTCATTAAACCTGAAGACCAGTGTCACCAATGATGACACCAGCTACAAAAAAAACATACGGACTTAGTCCTCGTTTTTGTGGTTTTGGGCTATTTTAAATATTATGGCTCCAGTTATAATAAACATATGGTATGAGCTATACAGATGGTGCAAGGTTATACCTAAATTATTATATATCACGTATGCACAATGTCTAAAGGGGAATTGGACTGACATATCATGTAAGACGATAAGATCAATGTTCTCCCACCAGGTAAACTTAAGGAAGACACTTCAATGGAGGAACATTGCACTTCTTGTGTTATTAGATTAAATATTGATATTTCGACAAACATACTGCCGACATTCGACCAAATTTAATATTGATTCGGAGTACAATGTCATATCCGGAAGGCGATATTGAAGGAAATCGGCTTTTGTATATGTTAGCTATATGGTTGTACAGATAGAGACGATCGCATGGATATATATATATATATATATATATATATATATATATATATATATATATATATATATATATATATATATATATTGAGGGTAGAAGAAAATCAAGTCGGGTTTTTCGTCTCTACAAGCCTGTTTCGTGAGTAAATCACTCGTCTCCTGACGAGTGATTTACTCACGAAACAGGCTTGTAGAGACGAAAAACCCGACTTGATTTTCTTCTACCCTCAAAATATACTCCACTCTGCGTGCAGACGTATCGAGCACTGTACTACGGAAATATCTTACCACTGACTATCCACAAGATGTATCTGAAAAGGGGAAGGGTTCAACATTTACTGGAACCATTATTTACCTCATATTCTGCTTTAAATCCGTCAGCATCACTCGCTTTCTTTCTTTTTATGTTGGATACTAGATCTTGTATTTTGATTGGTTTTATACACAGTCCCTCTGCTGCAACAGGAACAATTGGTATGCATTCTGTAAAATATAGTTAACTGCTTATGAGTTGAGGTGGGGGTAGGGGTGTTCTTGGTTATATGAGCAGTGTCATATAACGCATCAATCAAACAATGTGAGAAAAACATAAGAAGTATTGTGTCTCCTTTCCAGAATGAAATGTAATTAAATCAATCATTGAAAACATCGAAATGAATAGAATATAGCAATTACCTTGTGCATTAGGCCTTTTTTTCGATCTGCAAACATCACTCAATGACTTATCAGTTCTAAAAAGAATACAGAGCTTATTAAGGATTTTTTGACGTAGTACAAAGCTTAACTTTAAACTATTACGATAACAATTTGTTACATTTCCCCGATACGCGACTATATTTTACATACATAGCCTAAATTATACAGTCAGTGCCAAAATTAAATAAGTCTGTAAGATCAATGAATACACCCAGCAATCCATTCAAAAAAGCTATCAATTACTCAGAGATGAAGCCGCTCAATCAATAAAGGAATTCGTTCATTCATATATACATTACAACATTAACCTCACTCATAAATTCACTACAAATCCACCACACTCGCTAGCTAGCTAGCACTCTCAATCACTCACTCACTCACTCATTCACTCACTCACTCACAAATCTTTTCAGTGGCTGACGAACTGAAACATTGAATTTCATAGCTGGTGAAACCTATGCTTAGTTACTTTTAGAAAATCAACAATAGAAATAGGCAAACAAAATCTATATCATTATATTTCAACATTAATGTCGTATTCAATACACGTTTTGCATATTATTTTCCGTTAAGACAATGACGCTTTTGAATATCGAAGTGATTATGTTACCGTTTTAAGTAGAGAAACCCAAGTAATACCAACAACAGGAGGACGACGACCAATCCACCTACAACCCCAGATACCATCATTGCAACAGGTGTACTTGTAGGAGGACTTGATATGGCTGAAAAATGGGAGTAGAGAGAATTGTAAGTGTGAAATATCAGTTACAAAAACATAAGGATACCGTTACAAATTGTAGTGTTGTCAAAAGCAGTAATTAATGGTCGGCAGAAATTATTGGTTCTCGAACTGTAACAATTATCGAGAGTGTCATGCGTTGGTGTAATTTATGAGGTGTTTTGTCCACAGGTATTTGTGCTAACACCACATCAAACGAATTTAAGATTATGGGTATGATTATGCTGCTCAAACCAACTTTAATTCAAATATATATAACTGTTACAATTAAAATTAAAATCCACATTTGTGTTGGATAAAGGTACTTCCTCTGGATAACAAGGCAATTTAGATATCCAAACATTACAATAACTCTGTATACAGAAAAGTGCACTAGAATGTTACCATACAATATTCACTTACGCTTTGTAGCGGCTGTTGCTGCATCACTTCTGTTGCCGGTACAACAACTGTTTTCAGCAGTAACCTAATAGTTAAACATGATTCAGATGTCAATATGTTTACATGGTTATCAAATGTAGGTTATTGTTATGCATTCATCTTAAATTCAAAATGACCCAAAATAATTCAGCGAACGTGATGAAGACCAAGACTCTAGAATATGTATGAAAAGATATAACTGTGATCATACCTGTACTGTGTAATTAGTTCCCGGATTCAGGCCATCAATCACATCTGACATATTTTTACTCCCTTCACTCTCGATACCGGAATCCACATTATATCTCAGCTGTTTACCAGTAGTTTCGTCCTTGAGAGTTTCCCAATAAAATAACACGTATGTCTTTAGAATACCATTTGGACACTGTGGGGGATACCATGTTGCTTGTACTTCCGTGGCTGATACACCAATTGTTTGAAGGTTTAATGGCTGGGAAGGAACTGCAATATAAAATACACGGTACATTAATCATTCCGTTATTGGATTACATAGGCATATCACCAGTAAACCTTCATATTGATTTAGGCATAAACCAACTAATATACAAACATGTATCAACCAAAGAAATAATGATATGCAAGTATTTTTAAATACAATGATACAATTATAATTGTAAATGTGTTTAGGCATAGACTAACTATGTACAAGCATACCTCAATCAACGACAAATCGCATATTTTTCATATCATAAATCAAACACATGTATCTACTGCAATTCTATGTAGACCTCTTAGTAGTTCCATAAACAACGCATAACATTATATTCAAATATTAGTGTGTATATGACGAAGAGTATTGCTATATCAGGATTACAAACTCACTCGCTTCACTGGTTGTTTCTGTAGCCACACTGGTTGTTCCTATAACACTGCTAATAAATGCTGTGACTCTAACAGAATATTCAGTGTTGGCATAGAGGCCGTTAACATTGTGTTCATAGGTGTCGGGGTTGAAAACATGAGAGGTAAACTTCTTCGTCGGGCCACAATCATACTCTGATATCTGTTCGTATACCAATTCATATCCTTCCAATGGACAATCCGGATTAGTGTTTTCGGGATGAGACCATGTCGATTGAATAATATACGATGACACAACATTTGCTGTAAGGTCTTTAACTTTTGGTGCTGTTGTAAACAATCGAGATACAACAATTAAAGAAAAAGGGGAAAAGGGTAGATTAGCTTAGCTCAATTGTGTGCTAATGTTCCACTTTTAACATCTGATAATAAAAAAGAAATATTTAAAAAAAAATTAATGTTATTTATAAGATTGTGGTTAAGGGTTTAAATGGCATCATGTAGGTCTCAGACTGGTCACGCGCTGCTCCACCTAATAAAACGCAATGTGGCAGAACCCATACGACGCGCAAGTACAAGGGTAGCGTACTCGGGTTATTTGGACGAGTGCTTACAGTGTACCCAGTCTAGTTCCTACACAGCATCTTTACCATTTACACCTGTACACACAGTATTGTCAAAGTCGTTACTCTAGATGCCCTGAGATGCATCAGATGAAATTTAACAGCCACCCACACAGTTATTAACATCATGTCTTTGTTTATAATCTATCACAAAATGCTAACCAATAACACAGTCCCTCATAAAGTTAGTATTTACTGAGGCGTTTTGTAATGTCCAAATATGGTATATTCATAGCTCAAAATGCTACTCACACTCTATTTATGTCACTGTAACCGTTGGGGTTGACTGGTTAGATGAACAGCATCTTGTGCTGATTACGGGAATTTGACCAGACGTGGTTTAGTTAGAAACCACACTGGCATCCAGGCTGCAGATGTCACTACAAGCACGAGTGCAAATACCACTCAGTACCCACACTTGCACTCACGCAGCAGCATGGGGTTCTATTTATCCGAAGCAGCAAATTTCAGTAAAAATGATACTATGCCTCAAGCGAAAGCATGTTCATCTGCTTATCATTTCCATGCAGGTATATTTATGGTGTTTTCGGTATTGCACTGCAGTGCCTATGCCATTAGTATTCGAGCGCAATATTCTCGTCGTTAGTATTGTTTAATTGAGCATTTTCCCCCTAATATACCATTTCATTAATTAACAATAAGGGAAATTAAGGCCTGGGCAAAGACAATGTATGTAATGGCAACTTTTGGTCCATGTCAAGAGATAAAAGACTGATATACTTACGTGAAGGCATTGTTTTGTTGATTACTGGGTTACTGTAAGGACCACCTCCTGCTTCATTATTCATGGTAACTGTTACTTCATAAGTTGTGCAAGGATTGAGTTTTGTGAGTATCTCACTTGTGACGTCAGAGTCAGCCGTTATAGATTTATACTCTGTATTACTTCCATTCACTCGGTAGTGTACTGTGTATGACGTCACTTCATCACATTTAAGTCTGTGGGGTTCCAGATCAGCCTCGTTTAACTGAAAACAGAGGATAGCATATTACACGTCAAATATTGCCCTAAAACAGGTTTTGTGATATGTCATAAGAATGCACTAAATGTTCACAAATTAAACGTAAAAATGCAACAAACTCAATTTTAAACCTGTAAGAAAAAATAAGTCTATTCATAACACCAGGTAAACCCGTCTGTAAGTATAGATTATCAAAACAAGATTTTTCCATTATAGTATGATAGATGGATATTATACACTTAACTTCCATTTAATCACAACTAGTTTCAATCAACTTACAAAAAAGTAGATTAAGAATATAAATACTTACCTCCCAGATAACTTCCATCTCTGACGATGTGGGTGTATTAGCTTCAAGGAGAACTGGTGAACCTAGTGGGTCTGTGTATTAAATAACAAACACTTATTTCAACATCAGGTGTTTAAATAACATCAGTTACTGTTTTCGTTTTTTACACAAAAAGGTTGCTTTGCATGAAATACCATGTTATCTGCTTGAAAGGAAAGTTTGTCAGTTGCCTGTGAAAACCTATATTATCATAATGCACTGCTACATTTGCAAAGTAGAATTCAGTGATTTAATTGGATAAGTCGTCTCTATTTAGCCAATTTGTGGTGAAACTTACTACCACATGGTGTTCTCCCTGTTGTATGTGGACCTAAATCACCGCCACCTCCTACACCAGGCCTGTAGGTCTTTACAGCAAACATGTAGTCGGTGTAGGGTAATAAACCGTCGACTGCTAAAGAGGTTTGATTTGGATTGACATCTTGGGGATATGAAGTAAAGCTGTTCTCACTGGTGTTCTTATACCATACTTCGTACTTTTCTATCATACCATCACCAATATCAAAACCACTTTGCCAGGTATTCCAATTCACGATCATTTGCATTTTGTTGACATAAGTTATCCATGGTTCGGTTTTTAATTGTGGTTGTACTGGAGGGGTAACGAAAAGTCATGTCAGTGTATTTTATCAAGGTAAATAAATATTATAGTTAAGTTGGATATTAATTAATTTGATTTGAAATTGTATGTGAAATAACAATATTTTTTCATGAACAATTAAACCCTTAGCTCTTATCCTAGCCAATTGTAGTAAAAGGGATATGTAGTGGCTGTTGACACCATTTTATATTTATAGAAACGAGCTAACAAAACCACATCGGTTGACACTTCTGTGTCAATTTTATAGACATGTAATTATTGGTTGTGCAATTAAATTATTGCTGACGTTATCCAATGACAATACTTCTAAGGAAGTCGTTGTAAAAAACCATTAAAATGTAAAGTGCAAGAAACGTATTCTACTTATCGCCTGTTTTCGATGTTGATGTAATATATATATATATATATATATATATATATATATATATATATATATATATATATATATATATATATATATATATATATATATATATAATGGCTCTCGTATACTCAGCATGGAATGACAAGTCGTCATTATCTAATTCAAACTGATCAGTTATAGACAATACTTTTTTTTACATATTACAGTTGGACAAACTCCAATCTTTGACGAGTCAGATCGCTTATATAGATAGCTAAATAGATAGATAGATAGATAGATAGGGTTTCAGGGTTTCACGCTTCGAGCGATCTTCAGACAACTACATTGGGATTGTCAAAGTCGGTACATACACATAATATTTGTATGTATATATTGCGTAACAAGATGGTCGGACTAAACTATTGTAGTTTTTTTAGTTGGAAGGCGAGTATTTGCCTTCGTGGCGACATTTCGAGACCAGTTCGGATTTTTTTGTTCAGTAACATACTCTTTTCAGCATTGCACCGTTTCGTCTCACTTGTATAAGCCGCCGCTTGGGTGATGATATCCCACTGGATATTATAAGGCTGGTTCCTTCCTTCAAATTCCAAACTTATATATATATATATATATATATAGTTTTGGTAGTACTGGAACTCTTTCTTGGGTGTAACTCGGAGTTTCACGCATATTGCGATCATCAGACACTCAGAGTGTCTGATGATCGCAATATGCGTGAAACTCCGAGTTACACCCAAGAAAGAGTTCCAGTACTACCAAAACTATTACGCTCTGCCACTGCGGTATAGAGCACTGTCTTATAGCAGATTGATACTCACCGAGTTATATATATATATATATATATATATATATATATATGTATATATATATATATATATATATATATATATATATATATATATATATATATATATATATATATATATATATATATATATATATACACGTAGCCAAACAAACAAAACAAACACACACAATAGCAGTCTGGAATTTTATTAACTTACCAAATGACACGGCCTCAATTACTTTAATCTTTGGTGTCCCACCACTATATGTAGCATTGCATGTCACGTTTTCACCTTTAGTTACAGACACGTCATTAAAAGTATGTTTGTGAACATAGTTAGGATGTACACCGTTTGTAGTTGATGTAGAAGTATATGAATTTGATTCAGTTTCTATAGTGACATGTACAGTTTCCCGTATATTGGCTTGTACTGAACATGTGAAATTAGTCGGTTGACCGGAATTGACTGTCATGTCTTGAGTTATGCTGGATACAGACGGAAGACCATCTAAAAGAAATATACAACAATGACGAAGTTAATACAATCGGATTGAACTACAGAGATTAAGCATATTTGTGAACACACAGCTTTGGTATAGTCTAGTTAGCACAAAGGGTAGTGGATAGCAACAAGTTTATGATAGAATTCCAACAACGCATATCCGATGTCTATAAACAGGAATGGTTTAGTGAAGTATGTCTCAGGGATATGTTAAAATTATATTGTAATTTCAAAAGCGTGTTAGAAGCAGAAAAATATATGAAGGAAATTAAAGAGTTGAAATACAAGCATGTCTTGATAAGAATGAAATGTTTATGTCTTAGTCTGAGAATTCAGGAGGGGCCCTATACTGGTATAGACATTGATAATAGGATTTGTGAAATATGTTTAGATGGTATCGAAGACGAATATCATATCATACTTGTGTGTCCATTATATCAAAATTTAAGATGTCTCCTAACAAATTACTATAGACATTTTCAAACCCGTGTTAACTTCTATAATAGTAAATTTGTTAATAAAGCAATGGATTTAAGACAAGATTTTCATATGGACCCTTGATATTGCTTGGTAAGTTTTGGAACATGTTACAACCAGTTATACTGTATTCTGTTTTTCTTTAAGTTATGTAATTGTTGTTTTGGCCTATGACCTAAAGACGAATAAACATTATCTCATTGTAACTCAATGAGTCATAAAACATCATTGTGCGTGAAGAGGTCCGATCCCTATATACAGCACGTAAGAATATATTCATCAAATTATGTCGTCATGAATGAGTTTGTAAGCGTCTACCAAAACATGCACATTTATTTGGTGCAAGAATACCGCAGAGACAGACAAGCAGAGAGACACTCAGACATGTAATTAACAATCAACATTCTAAATCTAAGTAATAGAGTCTGAACGACTACGACATACGATGAACAAGTCTAGAAAACAAATGGTACACTTAAATTATGCGTACCAATTAAGTGCATATACACATTGTACGGATTTTCATTGGCTATCGTTACCCTTCTTGCAATGGGTGAGTTCATGATAAAAACAAATTGTAATCTGTTAGATAGAATGTCGACGTTGTTTGCGCTTTGACTGCAATATCTTTCGTAGAGAGGGCTAGGCGCAGCACAAGTGTACTGCTACAGTGACCCGGGGTGCGTTTCTAAGGGCGTCCAAATGTAATCCTAATACATCTATAGACGTTTCGCTTGCGGTGCCACCATCGATATCGTCAAAGCAAAGGACAGGGGAAACCGAAAACAGTAAGTTACAGATGACGTCAAAATATGGACATATCCTGGTTTAATCTTACCTGTTTGGCAGTTCAGCCCAATAAACCTGTTAACACACATCGATGAACATTCACCAGTAGTCCTGTCACACGGTTGCAAACAGTTACAATTGGTACATATACCATCCTGTTTAAATGTGTTGTAATCACAACCTTACAAAAAGACGGGAACATTTGCTGTCAGTTAAATTTAAAAACAAAAACTATCCCGTAACGGTAGCCAATTGACAATAAACAAACAGACTAGACACCAAACCATAATAATTTCATTCAGCAACAGCATCCTGAACTATGTTTGTATAGTATATAACGCATGGTTTTAATTCCTCAGTAAATTGATAATAAGATTACAAATTTATCACAATTCCAGAGTGCAGAATGTCCTATTATAGTTGGTTTTGTTGCCAAACTGTATTACACATTGTAAATCATACATCAAGTGAATGGCCAGTATTGTAATGTTAGTGTAAATGTAAATAATTATTAACAAGTATAACTATTTTCTTCCTCAAAAACTAAAGCTCATTTGACAAACTACTAACACGAACAACAATACTACTTACCATTAGCCTGGTAACAGTTTGGTACATCACTAGGTGTACGATCATCAAAACAACAACCTCTTGCAAGACAGTGAGCCATATTGTTTGATTCACAACTTACGCGATTTGCAGCTGTTATATCACATTCAACTTGTTGATAGAGGAACCACAAGAGAAGAATCAATACATGTGTGAGGAAACAGTATGTAAGGTAAATATGTATGACATTTCGTTTTAATCATGCATAAACCGGTTAAACTTCCACCTCCATATACACACCACGTGCATGGTTGTAGTTATTTTTAATAAACACTATACATAAGTATACATACCATAAATATAAAGCTTACCATAGTATAATAAAATGGAAGTGTGAAAATAAGTTTATTAAAGTGAGCTGTGTTTTAAACAGTCAGGTAATTTATTTCACATTTGATATATACCGAAATATTGTAAAAGGATATCAGATTTTTTCGTTTACGTAATTAATTTTGGGACTGACTTTCAAGCAATAAAAAAATGACGTGTGGTTCGTCTGCACTGTGAATACACATACAAGACAGAATAACAAAACAAGGAAAAGTAAATTATACGTACGAGCTAAAAAACAAATACGCGGTTCATCCACAGCTCCATGGAACCAACAACAACCCCTTGCGAGACAGTCTATTCTCCAAATTTCGGGACTGGTACGACCGCACCTATTTCGATCTGATTCTGCCATAGAACACCTTTCTAAGTAATGTATATAAAGTAATAATGTAAGTTTTATATGAAAATGTAACTATATACACACAAAATACCAGACAATTATCCATTTAGAAATCACTGTGTTGATGTGCAGACATCAGAAGACGTCAAAGTCATAGCTTTTCTGCATGGTGATTCATAAAACGCGTCACTGGCGCTGTACACTTGTGCTACGCCTAGCTCTCTTCTACGACGAAAGATATTGCAGTCAAAGCAACCTGAACATTTTATCTAACTAACAGATTGCACAAGTTGTAAGGACAGAAACATAAAATGTAAATGAGTATATATATCTACATTAAAACTAATACCTTGATATCACCATATGTAAACTGAATGCCTGAATACACATTTTTTGAAAAGCAAAATTCTGAACTATACCTATCATTCATGCTGTACCCCTTAATAGTAAAAATAATTTTATGAATCTATATGAAATTCAAAACTTGCCTATTCAAATTGCCCAATTATGATTATAAGCTATATCAACAAGCTTTAAATGACGCATTCGCTTCTTTACCATAAATGCACTCAAAGCTTGTATTCTAGAGATATTGCATAGTTATCATAAATGATCAAAAAGGCAAATTTAATATCACAATTAGAAAAGATACATAAAACTACATCGACCACGTACTATGTGATGTACGTACCACATTATATTGAATTTTAAGAATTCATTCTTAAGATATAGTCTAGTTACATTATTTATGCAGAGTTCTCGTTAAAATTAAAAAGCTTCATCAACCACCTTTGTAGTAAATGTGTGCTTTGTTATTTTTAATGTATAATGTACCAGTACATATAAAATTTGAAGCTTGTATTATGAGATATGCCCTAGCCTAATGATCAAAATTATTTATTTGTTTAAAACTCAACAAATATAATAAACTTACACAATGTTATCATAAATGAATAAAGAATATGAAACCTTGAGCTTGAAATCTTACGACACAGTTTAATTACGGAAAACCATTAATTAATTCATTCAAATGGATCAGTAAACCTAGAAATGTGTCAACTAACTACATAGAATATGTACATGTGTGCATTTTTATGGTTGATATAAGTACCAAATTATATTATTTTTAGGGTATAGCCTAAATATGACAAAAATATTAAATCATGCAAATCAGTCATTGGAACTAAATTGACTATGCCAATGGGCTTTACAAGATATGTGTACTTTATTATGGTGAATATGTGTGCCACATTATATGGAATTTGCAGCGTGCACTCTTAAGATATAGCTTGATTACTTGTCATCATTAAGTATTATAATTACTCATTAATAGCAAATACATGTCAATAAACTTCATAAAGCATATGAACAATATTATGATTGATATATTAGCAAATTATATGAAATTTGAAACTTGCTGAAATGAATGGAAATTACATCAAAACTAAATTTGTGCCAGTTATTATTCTTATTATGGTTGGCGTTTGTACAAAATGTTGCATAATTTGAAATGTGAATTCTTTATATACGGCTTTATTACTGAAAAATCGTTGATTATATACTAATTACATAGTGTCTTTTCTTTTTTCTTTTTAGATTTTGCTTAATTACTAAAAATCATGAATTATGAAAGCAACTTATTAAAACCAAAAGCTATATCAACAAAATCTATAGTATATGCGCTTTGTTCTACTAAATATATGTGTAACGACACATTCTCACGACAAAATCTAATTACTAAAAAAATGTATTGTGCAAATTACTTAATAACATTTACTTGATGTATACCAAACCGTACTTATTATCGTACCCAATTTCATTCAAATCGATGCAGTAGTTTGTGATATATCGTGTCCACTGACAAACATACATACATACATACATACATACATACATACATACATACATACATACATACATACATACATTTATAAATTGGTCATTTATTGCAGTCCATGGCTATTGGCCCAAAATGCAATCCAATTACATAATAATATTCACATATTAAAAGCAATAAAAGTTGCTACGCTACAAACAATCTGCTTCTCTTCTCAAAGAAAGAGCATGGAAAAGAAATAGAGCTAGTGTTTGTAATATATCAATGTCCCCTGTATGCATTATTTCAATAAACCTTTCGTAGGATGGTGGAGAATGACCAGGGATATATTTGTTACTGTATTGGTTGAAAAAAAATTACATTTCAGAAGAAAGTGGAATTCATCCTCAACTTCTTCTAAGTCACAAAGATTACAAATACGATCTTGTCTCTCAATGTCATATTTTCTCTCAGTTTCGAATTGCAAGTGATGGGAAGAACATCTGAAACGTGCTAACATTTGTTAATGCTAATAGAGAACAACTAATACATACATACATACATACATACATACATACATACATACATACATACAAACGCCGAGAGACATACAGATAGACATGGACAGAAAGAAAGAAAGAAAGAAAGAAAGAAAGAAAGAAAGAAAGAAAGAAAGAAAGAAAGAAAGAAAGAAAGAAAGAAAGAAAGAAAGAAAGAAAAGAAAGAAGTATAGCATAACATCCCCTATCAGGAGGTAAAAGTGAAAGATATTTAATTATAAATCAAGGACATCAAAATGTACCCGGGTATACTTACTTGGCAGACTACACAGTGGTACACCACTGTTAACATTACTGTCATAACAACAACCAGCACCAACACACGTAGTTTCATTATCATTCACTTCATTACATTCGAAGCGATTGCTTTCCACTTCAACCTTGTCGCAAACCTGACCTATAGATTTGTAACAGATGCATGATTTATCGTGTAGAGTGTAAGAGATACCTTATAGTGAAAATGAAAATAAAGGGAGCGAAAAAAGTGAAAACAACCAGCCTATACATATAAACTGTTCGCAATTTTAACTCATATACTATATATTATATTATTATATTACATAAACGTACAAACACACATTCATGTACAACAAATATAAAACTGGTTGTCTAACCTTGTGCATTCCAATGCTTCTCCTTTTTTATTACTAAAATTTTGTTTTCAAGATTGTTTGCTCTTTTGATCTCGACAGTGCTCCACGGCATATTTCAATTTACGTGTAATAATCAGGAACGTAAGCGATCACATAAGCAAGTCACTAGAGCCGGCAGATGAGGTGGGGTTTCGACATATGTGGATTTCCCTCAGCATTGTTCGTATTTACCTACATCGCTTACTGTCATGCGCCCTCAACGTTACACATTGCTAACTAGTACATACATGTATGTAGCAAAACGTTGTACGTTTTGAACCGTACGTAGATAGTGCGGGGGCATATGGCAGATTTTTGGGTTTCGTGTGAAATTCATGTTAATTTTTGCCAACATATATCATTGTGTTCCCCATCATCTGAGCAATTAAAAAATATATGTTGGCAATTTTTATTTCAATATTAAGGGTAATTTTTGCAGCAATTTCATAAATGATGTAAAATCATGGTTTTTCTGTATATTGATGGCACATTAAAATATGTGAACTGTACGATTGCTTTATATCTGTATAAATGTACTTATGGACATCCTGTTGACGATAAACTTGTAGACTGTTGTATAATTTTGCATTTTAATCACAATATTATAAATTCTGGCTTATTTATTTGCATAGCATTTGCATATTATGTATGATGCTTCAGGTTTATTTGATTTCCTGTATTGTTTGATGTTGCTGATTGCTATTCTTTCAAAAATGTACGCCAACCATGAATTATTTCAGTTACTTTGAATACTCTGGTTGGTTTAGGGAGCCTTCAGTATTTACAGGGGGCGGAGGAAATCACACATGGTCTGTTAAGAAAAACAGGACCCTCCCCCCCCCATTCTCCATTCGTAAAAAGTGACCCTCCCCTTTGTCCCATTTTGTAAAACATGACCCTCCCCATGACAACTGCATATACTGAACGTTAATCAATATTCCCGTTATATGTATACATACACATTAAATCATTTTGACGCTGTATATTTGTACATATACTACCATTGCAGGAGTTATATAGAAACGCCTGTGATCAGAACGAAATAAAAAGTCTACTTCTTATCACTATCAAACTGACAAATATTGGTACAAAAACAACACCGGGCACGCCCCTCTGTTGTAGGTTCATGCACATACATGTACTTGTCTGTGGTTCACGCGACTCTTTTATCGGTTTGTCTGTGCCTGTGAACGTTTGTCATGTTGTAACATAACATTTGAGTGTAAGCTTATATAATGCGACGTAATAGTCTGTCTGGTCCTAAAAATAAACTTTCAGTGTATAGATTATATGTTGAGTTTTGGGCGAAAAATCGCCAACACACATGACAGTACAACAAAACATATACTAGTACACGACATTCAAATCTGCAATGAATACTTACAACAGATGTGATCGTGGAGTTTAGCAACTCCGCTTGTGTACGGTCCTTTTCGAAATCTCTTGAACTGATTTTGAAATCTAAACGACAGAAGTCGCTTGTTATCAAGTGTACATACACACATTAAAAATATTCCTTTTCAGATCTGGCATCTGGTTTTAATACGTATCTAACACATGTAGTATTGAATGCTGGACAGGTACATTCTACACAGGATATAGAGTCCAAGTTTAGGTCTACACAAAATTTGAAATTTTACCTCAATATTAGCATACAAGTTACATAAATTGGACCTCCTGCAAATATTAGATAGAAAAGAAACATCACTCAGTAAAACACCTTTAGAAACCTTCAGAATGTTTCACCCCCACTTTTGATCAATTGAGATACATTCTAGAGCAATGGAAAAAGTCAATATGGCAGCTACTTTAGAACGTTTTTGTTATTTGTTCTGTATTCTATGTTCTGTAGAAATATCATGTTAAAAAGTAAATGAATCGCTGTTAAAGGCATTTCATGAGGGCTCATTAATTTCCCACTTTGCAATGGTGTCAAAATGAGATAGACTTAGTCATCAAGTTGGCATGTGACTACTTATTCCCAGCAATAAAGGTTATTTGTGTATGAGAATTACCAAAATATGTAGAAGGGTACATTCCATGTTGTTTATGTTGAGGATTTGAATGTCAGATTTTATTTGAGTAATAAAAAACTTGGAATGATGGCTAACAATGCAATAAAATTTGATTTAAGATACTATTTTCTGGTGGGTTGGTGGTTGGGGTTGGGTGGTACATTAGAATGTGTCTCTGCTGTTACTTTCAACCTTTATTCATGACTGACCAAGAGAAAGTTCGTTGCGTAATCGAATGTAAGAGTGCCTTCACGCTGAATAACTAAACTAAATATGTATATATTCATATTGTTCCTTTGAAATATTAGAAAAAATATTCTTCAGATACTGAATTTATCATCTTTATTTTATGCTGTTTATCCTGTTTTATTTTAGAATTTCGATGAAATAACGTAATCAAATGTAACAGCGGAGAACACATCTTTTCATGTTGTTCCCTTGAATTGACATGTAACTCCAACCAAATAGCTACACTAGTAGAAACGTAGACAATGCATACGACATAATGGCGTGAGTGAGAGACTAGACAGTAGTTTTGAATAAAAATAATTGGGTCTATTCACTCGAATACATAACTTTGTATAGTAACGATTCAATTGATGCTATGCTATTGATCAAAAAATATGTTTATATCAGATGTAAACTGAATGCCTTCAATAAAGGCAAAACTTTAGATTGCTGTTCCTTCACGCCTTGTCGAAAGAAAAATTCTGCGCTACCAGACATGATATTGCATATCCATTAGTTACTACATCAATAAATAAAACGTAGCTTTGGAACTTATTGTTCATATCCTCTTTTGTAAAAGTTGAGTTTGGTGTATTTTTAACCCGCTGTAAATTTCACTAGAGTCCACCATTTTAGTTTCACTATACGAAAAGTCATATTTGACCATGTCTTTCCACCGGGGTAAATCTTTAGCAGAGGATGTGTAAATGTGGTGAGTATGACTTAATTCACCCCCGGTGACCTCTCCCCTGGGGGCTGTGAACAGTCAAAAGTGTCACTTTGTATCGTACTACCCCTTGACAGAGATGGTAGTTAGGTGGGTCACAGGTATGGTAAAGGTTGGGTCGTGCCAGTAAAATCAATTTAATACTAGACAATAATTAAAAAAAAAAAATAATCAGGTCTACCACTCAAGTAGTTGTTTTGTCAACAATTTTTTTCCTTGTTACCACGTCTACTCAAATACAACCTACCTAAGAGTACCCATTCATTCTCATTCAGGCTACCAGCCTACCATCCACAGACACCACCACACGATCTAGGTTAGTGTAATCTGTTCACCTTAAGCTTATGAGATTCGCCAAGTTTTATTACAAAAGGGCGATGGATATATTCACTTGTTTCAAAGATGGTAGACTGTAATTTGCTAGTTAAATTTCAGTAATTGTACGTGTATTACCCCCACCGGCTACCTATTCCGAATATATGCATGAACCGTTTATTGTTTCGATACTGAGAGGTATGACATGCCAAAATATACATGTACTAGTATAGTGATATTTTCTCTATTTTATCGATTAAGTATAATATCTATTGCGATCAGAAGTGCATATTTTTAATCAGCTCACACATCCATATAACACCAGATGATGAGTGCATTCTTAAGATCTAGCGTAATTACTGAAAATCACTAATTATGCAAATAACTCATTAAAATTACAAGCTATACGGTATTATCAAACTTTATGACACATGCACTTTGTTATCATTAATGTATGTACTAAATTACTTCGATTCATAATCATATTTTAACATTCTGAATGACTTAGAAATGGCAAGTAAAGTCAGAAGGAACATTTGAACTGTTTGTTTTATTGAATTTGCCCAAATTTCAGCGATAAAAAATAATTTTCATTCACTCATGGTTTTCCTAACCCTGCCATATAGGGCGTCGATTTAAATTTGTTTCATCTAATTGAAGACATTTAGGGTCGTTTGGGTCATGAGAAACAGAATTAAAGCTGCCCTTATATATACCTACCAATTACTGTTGTTATCTTTACAATATACATAATGTTCTGACTGTTGCTATGGACATGGTCTTGTTGATAGGCATATTTCATACATGTTTTGATATTTTTTTTGGCCTGACTAACCAAAAATGTTGTTATCTTTGCAAAATATACTGGCATTAATGGCTGTTGCTAAGGCCATATCAATGGAAGTTGACTATAATCACATGGATTCACGGGTTTTCATTGCCTAACCAATGGTTAAGAATAGGGTCTTGGGGCCACATTTTATTTTAGCCCCCTAAGACTAATTTTGAAGATAAAAATTGCCAACATGTATTTTTTTATATGTGGTCCTATAATGAACGTAACCATATATGTTTCATAAAATTAACATGCATTTCACACGAAAACCCATATGCCCCTGCACTAAGACTGTCGACAGTCGCTCGCGCTTTTTTTTCCCATAAGTTTTATCTAAACTGAAGTCGTTGCATGGCGCTCCGATCCGGCGCAATACTACTATAATCGCATACCTTCGGCCCTCGATATCAGTATGCGATTATAGTAGTGTTGCGCCGGATCGGAGCGCGGCGACGACTTAAGTTTAGATAAAACGTAGGGAAAAAAAGGCGCGAGCGACTGTCGACAGTCTAAACCGTACGTAGCGAGCGTAGTAACCCACAGGCCTGGCTCTCTGGCCATATCCTGAAAACGCCGTTCATAAGAACATAAATATACTAGTAAATGTCAAAACAGTATATCGGGTCAATAAGACAGTCATATATAACCTGTACAGTGGTACGCTATCCATGTACAAATGCAAAAGATGACATATACGGCCCCGAACTTTGAAGTGAGCAAATGTATATGCCTAAAAACATTGCTTGGTTCGGTTCCGGTTACCCAACTCCAGCTAGTTTTTCAATGCCGACCCTGATTTTTTCGCGAAAATCATGGAGTCTCTCGCAAGAAATAGTGAACTGACATAGCAATAGGGAACTGACATCAACTTAAAAAGAAAATATAAAACTGTTCTTCCAATCTGTAATGGCAGTATATCTGATGGGAAGAAAGCAATAACACAGAGACTATTGAAAACAACGGAAAACATAACTTAATGAACGAGACACTGAGGCTCGTACATTAATATAAACCATTTACATCAGGTGATACCCAGCTAAACCATAATTGTTACACTGTGATGTTAATTGGATCATATAAACTTATACATACCGTTGATAAACTCATTAAAAAACCCACTCAGCGTCAACGAAACCATAAGGATTACAATCGCCATGGGCTTCGCCATTTCTACCAACTAGAGCAAGTTTCTCTAAACACATCAACAACCTTTATTGCTTTATCTTCAAACTCCCTAAATGATAAAAAAAACGTTTGTGATAATTTCATAGATGCATAGAATGATAAGTAGTCCACACACACACACACACACACACACACACACACACACACACACACACACATTTAAGTTTGCATTTACAAAAAACATACAAATCGGAACATGTATCTCTACCAAATACAGAAAAGATCAGATACATTTCTACTACATGTAATGAGTCATGAATATTTGCCTGGAGTAATAATTTACAAGCCACTGGAAATGTTTACAACATGTATCTCTGTCGTAGTAAGTAAGGATGGTAATAAGTCGGGGATTATAGCAACACAAGAACGTTATTAAAACTAGACCGACTTGAAATTACTTTTTGAATTATTTAGACTATCGATATGATTTAGTCTCAGTGTATTCGTTTATTTTAACACTTATGATAAGTTGATCATGAACACGTAATTTAATGGCAGCGTAAATGCATAATTAAGTCACCTGAAACTTGACAATAACATAACTTTGTTTTTTTCAATGTACTCTTGTTAACAGCATCAATATAGCAACGTTCCAATATAGGAGTATAATGCCCGTTAACTGTGTATTGATGTGAATACCCTTAAATACATACATACCTTTAAAACTTGTTCTATAAAGTACAATTACTTATAATTTATAAAGAAATGAGACAATACCGACAAATTCATCTTTTTGTACCGCGCATCCTTAAAACTTACAGACGTTAGATTTTCGGTAGTGAACCACATTTTTTATATGAAACCAACAAGTTTCTAGAATTGAACACACCTAAAAATAAACATTTGAAATACGTGTGGTATAAAAGATAAATCATCGTGCCACGGACTTCGATCATCCAAAATCTAGTAGAGCTGTAATATTCACTTAGCTATTCATATGCTGACGGGCACAATCAAAGGTCTTCGTTTGAATACATGTACGTGCGACGTTTAACTGACCACATACGTTAGCTCGCCTAGTCTAGGTCCCAGCATGCAGTTTGTTTTAGGTAAAGTACTGATAATGTTTGCTGTATAAAGAGAATGAGACGCCTAGCAAAAATCGTTTATCGTATTAGCGCACTTCTTGATCTCGCTAATGACACTTTCAAAAATACTGGGTCCTCACTCGTATCGATTATAATGAGCACTGTGATTTCTTGCTAAGGGAGTGTGTTGGGTAGTTACCTAGGTTCTTGAAGATTGCAAAGTGAGTGGCAAAGTAACGTAATGTTTTACCATTGTCTTCTAGTAGAAATTGGCAGGATTTAAGAACATTTTCACTGTAAAGGACTTACCTTTCAAATATCTGAGCTTCACTTTTTTTACCTAAATATGTGACATCAGATTGTTTCAATATTAATACTGATATACGACAGTCCCTCTGTGGTGTGTATCCCTAAGAATGAAGGGAGAGATGAACATAGAGTTTACGTTAACGCTGTAGGTCTAGAGTCAGGTCAAGCAACCTGTCATATGGCTACTTAGACATAAATCACTGTCATGTGTGTGGAATATATTTTGTTATTGTGACACTAAACAACCAGATTTAAATTGAATGCCTTCCGTAAGGATTTTTGCAAGAAATTTAGCTCTATATCTGTGATTCGTCAAGTCCCAATGAAAGTTAGTTGTCAAAAATATTGTTCAAATGCCCGCCACGCCTCCTATTCTCAGCACAGGAAAGCTTGCCATCCTCGAATTCACTCGGCTTTCGTGATCCCCTACATACCCAGGATATGGCATGTGCGTGTTGAACTTCCTTCTGTCCCACCACGAGTTTACACATTTTGTTGAGTGGCGAGCACTCACTGTACACTAATTATATAGAGGTCAATGTATAGGTCACCATTATTGATACATTGTCGCGAAATTGTCTTCGTAGGCTGTAGGCGAGGCTTGGTCTATTTTCCATTTTGACCACACACATTTGTGTATAAATTATAGATTATTACACTTGATAAATATGTTAGAGTGTATTTATATCCTGAGATACAGAGCTAGATAAATGATTATGTACAAGCCTTGTATCAAACAGTGGTAGTTTGTTATCGAGAGAAATGGGAAAAGAACACAGTAAAAAGGAGATGGTTTGAGGTCAATATAATACTTCCTAAACTACTAATTGAAAATCTAAAAACACACGATTTCTCTTTATTCATCTGCGAAATTTGAAAATGATAAGTCCATATTTGACGAAATTGAAATGATGATAAATATTTCACCTGTTTGTGAACTCCGTGCTCATTGTAAACTTATTTTAAGGCCAAGAAAAAAATTGTTTTCTGGTGAGTTTGAATCACTTAAATACCCTGTCTCGGCCTTCTTTTTTCTCATGTTTGTGCAGCCAATGCAGAGTGCAGATCCAAGGGAAATGCAACATAAGGTTGGCAAGAAACCCCTGAAAACTGAGTCTTTCTCTGTAGTGTTGAGCACGAGTATAAAGTTGGCGTCAGATTCAGAATCGGATCTGAGCCAATCTGATGCACAATATAACGTTCGTAAGATAACGCTGCCTGAATCTGAATCTGAATCTGATGCCAATTTTATACTCGTTCGATCGATTAATTACTCAAATTGGTCATTAATATTCACCGGATTATTACCAAAACCTAATCTGTTCTTGCCATTACCCTACGGAACATGTCTATGAAATTTCGTTTGAATTGATGCAGCCGTTTTTCGGAAATCGTGATACACACACACACACACACAGACTTCATCGGTATATTATAACCTTCCTTATGGAAGGTAAAAAGTCATACATTTCATCATTGCCCCAATGAAGGTATTTGCCGACGTTTTTGACCTCACTTTTGTAATCAGGACGTTCAATAAAACTGGTAATGAATGTAGTCGGAAGGATGCGATTTTGCATATGACTGTTTCCATGGAAATATCTGTCAACCGATATCATTGCATATCTGGTTTTGACAAATCAGTCTAAAGCTGACAAAAGACTGGAGTTAACGTTGTTTCTGTTTGAGTCACTCAATCACTTGTATGTTTGGATGTCTTTCAGAAAGGAAATACCAACGCAAGGGAAATACTGACCGTTGCTTCAAGTGTTAGATTAATAGTCAAATGACAGTAAAACTGCCAAGTGTATCCTGTAATTTATGACACGTCCAACACATTAAATGCTTAAGAGTTTAATTATTGTTAAAAGTAGGTTACTGCTGCCATACTTGTAGTTTAATTTAAATTGCTCAGTTACTCAGCTTGTGGAACGACACGGAAAACCTGTATACGGTATTTGTTACATGTGTCATATATAACTATTTCAAACCATGACGAGTCAGATACAACGTAAAACTTCTCTTCTAGGACTTATATTCCAGAAGTAGACAGTACGTAAATTAATGATATATTCACAATAGTAGACTTGATTGATATTGTTTGTCACTCAGCATGTCCGAGATTGCAATTTGGGATATGAACCTGAAGAATGGCTTCAATAGCTGGGTAGCTTTCTCACTTTATATATTTTGTGTCAGTTTTTAATGTCTACTGAAGACGGACACTTATTATTGACTTCAGTACACCTATATCGATTACAGCTATCAACTTACAAATAGTGTTGGGTGGTAAAATAGCACCTTGCAATTGGTAACTTACTCGACTTTGAAATAATGTAGCTAATGTGCTGTCTAACATGTATTCTGCAAGTTTGAAGATTTCAGGCTATGCGTAATAAAGATATGTTTAAACAGACATACACCTGACTGGACTTTACCTTTATGTAATTAAAATAATTTTGATTTATGATTTCTTTTTTTTTATGCGTGACGGCGTTTGATCTGCAACCTATACAAAATACACAATAGGATATCGCAAGTACATCAACATAAATAAATTACTGAAAATAAAGTAGACATATTGGAATACAGTAATCTTGCTATGGTTGCTATCGCTACTCTAAATATTTTACTTTTTAAATTTATTTACATTATACACAAACCAAATTGTGCTGCAGTGACATGACATCTTACTTCCTGATTCAAAAGATTATAGCTATAATTACTTAATGATAATGTTGGTTTCTTATATAGTTCTTTCCCACTCCGTGCTCAAAGCGCTTTACAATTATTACCCCTGGCTCGGATCAGAACGGCACAACGGCCCTTTAGTCTTCCTCAACTCCCCGGGGAGCATACAATCCATTGCAGCCATTTAAGCGCATAGGATTAAAGCCTTCACATTGCAACCTACATCCTACCAGGTCCCCAGTTATACAGCTGGGTTGACTGAGGCACAGTCGTGGTTCAAATCTTGCCCAAGGACTTTAGCCACTCAGAAACAAACAGCAGGCAGCGACCTATAACCTGTAGATTCCAAGCCGGTCATGCTAACCATTCACCCATCATGACTCCACATGCTAACCATTCACCCATCATGACTTGTGCCCCAAACTAATTGCCTGGAATTATTGACGGAACAGAGGAGCTAATATATATTATATTTCGTTAATGGTCGATTGTTATATACAATTTATATTTAGTGAGCATCAGTTTTCCACCAATGTTTTTTTTTTCAAATTGAATGTTTGTGTACGAATGACTGTGTACGAATGAACTGTTTAGCATCTACAATGGTTTATTTTTCATGACTCCTTGGAGAACGTTATTCCCTCTAACTACATTCACCAATTAGTCATACTTTGCATCTAAATTTATGTAAAGCTATGCTTTGATGTATCATACATGGTTGTTTCGCATTTTTTACTTTTTTGTCGTTTTGCTACGGATGAACCCCGGATTTATATTTGCAAACAAAGAATAAATGTCCGTACGTGTCGTACAATACAATAACAGTTGGTTATGTTTTTTATCGGATTTAGATGTGGAACTCGAGTTGGTTAGCATGTTCATGTTTATGATAACCTATTGAAGTTAAATGTGTCGGACAAGATACAATGTAGTGTGTCGATTAAAGAGGTTTCATGAGTTTAGCGGTGGACAATGCAACATCTTTGTTCAAATTGTTTTATGTTACTGTACTTTCGGCCATATGTCTGATAACTTCTCTATGGGAGACACGATTCTCTACCTGTGCATTGAAATTATGCATGTTTTTATTCATGTATACATAAGTTATCAGTTCGGACTTTTTTGTATATTTTTGCCAAATTGAGTAAAGAAATGATTAATGATCCCTTCGTGCTACCTACACTTTGGGAATGAACTATTGCACGCAAACGTTTTATTATTTTTATTTAAAATTACAATGCTGTGGTAGAATAAATTATCAATCAATGTACAAATCGAAGACAGTAATCTAACTAAATCTAACTAAATCTGTCCATGTGTTGTCTGAATAATTCCATATCATGCACACACCACCTAAGATAAGAACTGATTAATGATATTGGTTGCTGTAGAGGTATCAGGCAGTGGTTTATTAGCTACACCAAATACTACATGGGCGAAATATGAATTATACCCGTCATTCAATACGCATAGGATGGCGCTTATACTTTGCTATGGCAAAATTGTAGCTGAAGACCTGTATGAACAATAGGCCGAGGCAAATTACCTGCTTTGATAAGTCAAATTAAAATTAGATGACTTGCCCGAATATCGTTTGACCTTAAACGTGGCCAAGATTAATCAGAACTCCATGTGATTTGTAATTACAAAGGAATATAAAAACAGAGACAACCTGCCGCTTGTTCTAATTTTTGTCGAATGAAGGCGTGACAGTGTATTGAAGACAGAGTGTAGAAGTGAATTTCATATTAATTTCAATATCAATATTTACGCTTGGTACAAGTAGTTTGTTTGTCCACTGGTCAATGTACACAATGGCGTGATGACACATTTGGTGAAAAGTATACGACCCGTGTACTTCCTTCAGCTATGTTTACCAAACACACCCCCAGTTATGTCATTGCATAGTACATAATATTTTTTTAATGTCTGACACCACGCAATTGTAAAAATAACACACAATATGTACTATGCTAGGGGTCATTAAATGGTTTTATGCCATGAATAAACACATGGGAATGAAGGGGAAATATGTATTCAGAGTATGTTTATACCAGGGGTTGTCATGCAATGTGGCGTATGATAAGTTATGTCTTTCCTAGATACGTCATACGGAAAGAAGAAATACTGATATGATACATTTCTAGAAAATATAGTTTGTGAAAGGTTAACAATTTGATGTTACATTTTGCTATGGGGGGTATTTCTCTTTAATTATTTGTGGACTTTGAAACCAAGTATATCGGAAGCTTCTTTAGAACATTACCAAGGCAGATAGTCACGATCCACCTAGCTAGTTAAAGCTTAGTCGAATTTGAACCAACTGTTTGTTTTATCTATTATTATATACATAGACCCTCATATTCCCAGGGTGTGACGTCATAGTATAGTAATATGAAAGCCATACATTTCATATTACTATACTTTGACGTCACACTATAGTAATATGGTCGGAACTAATTTGAATTATTTGTAAACATCATCAACCTGTACAGTTACGATTTTGATGTTGTTGTTGTTGTTGTTGTTTGAAAATGGTTTGAACATCGACCATCATCATCAGTGTAAACAGTGAACAAATACACCTCTTTTGGACACATCTGTCGCCTTTCGTACAGCCTACGACTAACGTACGTAGACATGCAAAAGGAGTGATCCTGTAACGTTATGCCATTGTCATATATTAGACATTGGCAAGATTTGAAAACATTTTCACTGCGAAGAACTTACCTTTTATTTTTTCAGAGCTTCACCAATATTTTAATGTATATATGACTTCAGCTTACGTCAATGTTGTTAAACATATGACTACCTAGACACATATGACTACCTGGACATAAATCACTGTCAGGACCTGCTTTTGTTCTCACCACAATCACTCTGAGACACTTGTTAAAAAGAGTTATACATTTTATTACTGCACTGTGCTTGGTTCGACCTTTGTAATCAGGATGTTAAATGAAACTGGTAATGAAAGTAGTCGGAAGGATACAATTTTGCATGTTACTGTATCTGTCCAGCGATATCTTTGTATCTCTGGTTTCGATAATTCAATTCAAAAGCCGGCAATTAATGATGCGAGTTGTTTCTGTTTCTGCCTAGCTGCATTCAAGATAAATATTATACCAAAAAATAAGAAATGCCAACTGTCAATATATCAATATTGTACCATGAACAGTCAAGTTGTTATTTTTATACAAGTAAAGCACATAAATTGCTGAATAGTCGAATGATTGTTCAGAGTAGGTTACTACTCATGGATAAACCTATGGTATATTGTGTCAGATGTATGCAACGAGTGCTCACAAAAGAACAAACGACAGTAAATGTAACAGCCAAAAAGAAATCGCTCCGCGTACACTACGTTGGATTTTAATCACATTGTCCTGAACCCAATCCCGTATTTACGAGGAGCTAACCAGAATCCGTCTTACAATAATGCAATTATTACTACTTTCGAAATTGAAAGAAATCGAACCACCAAACACACTGTGCCCGAGCCCTTCTCGAACAGAGTTTTCCGATCATGAAGCACTATACCCGCATGTTTTGGCACATAACACGTTTTAATTGGTTGAGTGAATTCACTCATCAGTACTATCATGTGGCTCTGTAAAACCTATATATGGTATTGTGTCAGATGTGTGTAACAGGCGCTCACAAAAGAACATATGATTGTAAACGTATATTTTACTATGACTAAAGTGTAGCTGAAGACCAGTACGAGCAATAGTAAACTTACCTGTGACTTATCCGAATTAGAGAAGACATTGAACTTGCCCAAGATTAATCAGATCTTGGCATGAGTTCTAGCTATTTAGGCATATAACAAACAGGGTCAACTTGTCTTTTGTAATAAATTTTCGAATGAAGGTGTGGCAGCGTATTGAATATAGAGTGTAGAAATAAGTGGACTTTCATATTAATTTGAATACAATATTTGCGCTTATCACAATAGTTTGGTTAGTCCACTTATGTTGTAAGTTCAATGTACACAATGGCGTGAGGCCAAATTTGGTGAAAAGCATACATGTAAGTCTGTTTACCAAACACACCGTCCCCAGTTATATGTCCTTGCATACTGCACAGTATTTTTTTGTGATGTATGGCGCCACGCAACTTAAAATAATAAACAAAATACGTAATTTACTGGGGTCATTGTTTGATGTTATGCTATACATAAACACATGTTTAACCGTAATGAAATATCTATTTAGAGTATATTAAGAGTATATATATATATATATATATATATATATATATATATATATATATATATATATATATATATATATATATATATATGTCAGGGTTTGTCTGCAGTGTGGCGTACGGTGATCCATGTTTTTCCTCCCTCATATGGAAAGAAGAAATACTGATATTTTACGTTTGTAAATAATAATAGAGTTTGTAAAAAGGTTAAACATCTAATGTTACATTTTTCGATGGGAGACATTTCTCTATTATTTTTGGATTCTGAAACCAAATATAGAGTTAGAACATTGTCCGACAGTTTACCTAGACAGTTGGTCACAATCGACCTAATTAAAGCATGGTCTGAATTTGAAGCAAATGGCGTGACAACAAAGAAGATCCGGGTGTAAGTAGAAGTGAAACATTCATCTATTCACCATATTTCATATACATTTTGTACATGTTGTTTGACTATATGCTAGTTTTTGATACACGAGATATTCTCTTCACCTCAGTATAACACATGCATGTATACTGGGTCCAGACTGGCCGTATTACGTACTTAATGTCCTCCTGGACTATTACTAATCCCATTTTAGCTCATCTCAACGTTCACACTGATTTTTGTGCTACCAACCAGTGTTCATATAAACATCATGATGTCCTGGCGTCCCAATATGATTTTAGTTTAAACAGATTAGAAAGGAGTCATTCTACAAACATCAGAAAGGTCGAAGACGTTTGGTGACGACAGCCTGTCAATTTGTGATGGATTAGTTCTTCACTAACCATGGGGGTTCAAACACAGTTGACACCTATCGTTGGGAACTGAACTAGACTGTGCATAGTACTGGAGTACATTGCAACTGAGTACGTAATACGGCCAGTCTGGACCTAGACTGTATGACACAGTACTGCGCATCAGCGTTGTTATATATAATGAAATGAATTTCTCTATCTCGAAAGAAAAAACAACAACAGTAATGTCTTCACAATGATGTCATACATCACATCAATAATAGACTTTCTAGATATGCCAGTTAGGCGAAAAAAAGGTCAGCGCGCGCATCACGTCGGTCTTTTATGTGTGTTTGTCCAGCCCGTGCAGTCTGCAGATCTGGGGGAAACAGAAAATTAACCTTCCCTACTTCAGTGAGGACAACTGCAGAGCCAATCGTGAACAAGCAAATGCCATCTGCCCCACATACACACTTGCTTTAAAGAACTAAACAAAAAGAAGAGTAACTAACTATCATAAATAGTAAATTGAGTGACTTGTTAGTTGAGGATAGTAAAAAAAATAAAGCAAAAAAAAGAAGAAAACACGTCCTCGTACCACTTTAGACAGAATCCCCTGACCACAAACAGTTCTTCTCTTTTTTGGCCTTAAATCAAGTTCCTTTCTTCGTTTAAACAAACAAATAGGACACCATCGTTAATAAGAAACCAACAATTCTCCTCTCTGAGTGCTGTTGTATACAAACAAATCTTACCGTTTATTATCTAATCAGTTTATGCCGAGCTCATAGCTACCTGTGCACCACATACAATAAAAGCAACATATAATGTAATATAACCTGTATCGTGTAGTTATCCATATTTTAGTGTTCTGATTTGAATTTAAGTGTCTATCTTACAAAACGGGAAGTTCAACTACCATGGTAATGTTTGCATAATTGTTGTGCCATTTCCGCAACAAATTTAACGTGACACCCCTTTTCCTTACGACTCATCTTATTGTGCGGGAATTTCCGCTGAACAACAACACTTGGCGGATTAAACAAATTGTTAACTGCAGCTAATAACTCAATACATGTGCCAATTTCAATCAGACCTGTCACAACTGGAATATAGAATTGTTTGCATTAATGTGTGCACGTCACTTTGTTTCACGTTCAATGTGTCCATATCACATTTGAAACGAGTGAGCTGTTGATAAACCCGAGTCAATTACAACCAAGCATAGCAAAAATGTCAGACATTGAGCACAGCGTTTGAGCATTTCACTTTGTTTCACAACTTTTTCGATAAAGTCAGAATGACAACCATACATATAGTAATATTATAAGGTTTCATAATATGCTCATACTGGACGTACATTATATAGCGATTTCATGTTGGTATTTATGTCAACAGATGTCTTGTAAGTAAGGAAGTAAGTAGGGTGTTAATACGCTAACGTTGTGAAGTATGTTATTGAAGACACATATCATTATGTCAAGTAGATGAATAATGAATTACCTTCGTAAAAATAGCTACATCGCCGACGCCCTTTATGAGCACATGATAAAAGTGTTAGTTTTTATTTCTATTGACGTTGTCGACATTATGGCCCACTTGAAAGAATTCAAGCACATGCCATCGTAGAGTAAGTATCCGTCTCCTTCGATTTTATAATAAAAAGAACGGTCTGACAAAGAAAAGAGGAGGAATGCAAATACACAAATAATGCTAAGAATTTCCGTGGTTGCAGAAGAACAAACTTCGTTTAAGGTGACCGTTATAGATTGTATACCTCGACCAGAGAGTCATAGTTGAGATAAGAGCATTCAATAAACAGTACAAATAAACTAAGTGAAATAACATGACACATTTTGATGCGGATACTTCCTATATGTCGTTGGTTAACCAATGACTTAGATGATTAAGGGTATAATGTAGGTTGCATAGATTACGGGTATAATTTGTCGATATTTTTATAAAATCATGTAATAAGGTTTGTAGTGGTGAGGTCAACAGATCGTAATCGCAACATTGGCCGGCTTCAAGTAACACCCGTACATGTACGGTATATGTACTCCTGCTTGCAAATTATTTAGGTCTATCATGTATATTCTCGGATGATGAAATGGGACATGTCAGAATTCGGGTAGAGTAAGTTATGTTATGTGGTAAATATTGATTTTAAGTACAAATATGGCCGCCATTTGGTCAAATTTGGATATATGGCAAAACAAAGTGATGTGTGTACCAATTCACAGGTCACCTATGTGCCAGGTATTTGATGAAATAGCATATTGCATTCCTCAGACATGAAATAATACGGACGGACATTGCACACATGAATGGCAGGCACGGATGGAGGCAAATATGAACGAAACTGTTAGAGCCATAAATAGCACTCCCTAGAGGTAGACACTGATACTGCAAATATATTTTGTAACTTCCGAAAATTAGAGGCAACCATAACAAATATAAAATTATACCTGTTCAGTTTTCAAATCGAATGATGCTTGCCCAGACATCATCGCCAAACAGCATTATGATGAAAAATCTATAACAATTCAAAGGCAAAGGACTCGTGAAGTCGAACCCAGTCGATGATAGTGCACGTGGTGTGTACATTCTCTCAGATACCTTGAACAATTTCTGCGCTCGTTTTGAGAAGAAGAATTTAGAATCTCCTTTTGGCCGAGAAATTAAGCAAGACACTTCACATTTACTATAACTGTTTGTTTCGGACGCATATATACAGAAGACCACAACTGTAAAAAATGCACGCAAAGTGACTGGCCCGAGTGATATTCAATTCCCGGGCCCTTAATTCATGTGCTACCCTGTTGTCATCGGTCTTTAAGGATATTTTTAATATTTCTCTTTCCGGGTCTACATGTCTAAAAACTGTTTTATCATACCAGTGGCAAAGAAGTCTCGAGTTTCTTGCCTTTAAGTAATAACAGACCCGTCCGCTTGAGTTGACATCTGTTGTTATGAAGTGTTTTGAACGACTTGTCCTAAATCATATTAGATCTGTGTTTACTACAGTCTCTAAACCCCTACCAATTTGTGTATTGTTCCAATAATCAGTAGAAGAGGACATTTCCTTGGCGCTACATTCGATTTTAACTCACCTCGATGGACGTGACTTGTATCATGTGTGGAGGCTCTTTGTTGACTTCAGTTCCGCACTCAGTACTATAACTCCATCAAAAATGTTTACTAAATTCACCATCTAGGAATCTGTTCTTCTATTTTCAGGTGTATCTTTATGATAGACCACAGACAATATAGATTCACAATCACATTTCCTCTTCGGTGTCCTTTGTTTTAAACATATTGGTGCGGTACTCTGTATTCACGTTTTACACATTATCAAATTGTACACCCAAGTAGGAGGACATTATAATTGTCATGCTTGTTTATAACACTTGCAATATATTGGTTTGCGTACGTATAGGGCAGAAGTTAAGAACGTGGTCCAAAGGTGTCAAGTGAACAATCTCGAACTCAATATCAATAAGACCAAGGAAGTGATTATTGGTTTAGGGAAATAGCATGTTGCATGTCTGAGACATGACGCATTACGGACTGACACACGCAAGCACGGATGGACGCACAGACAGATGGAACCTCATGCTCCAATGAATGTAAATGGGGCAGGTGTTGCAATTGTAAGAATTTTCAAATTTTTAGGCATCCACACATTTTGCCATGGTGTACCAGTTCCTTGTAAAGAAAACCAGCCCATTTATTTTCTCATACGCCCTGAAAAAAATCGGCACGGTCAAGATATTTCAGTCAGTTTTTATTACCCAACCATTGGAAGTGTGTTAACTAACTCTGTCATGGACTGGTTCCTGAATGAGTAAAGTGCACTCCAAAAAGAATTGTCTGCACCACAGAAAGAATCATGGCGCCGAAATGCCCTCGTGATCACCATACTCCATCTATCACTCAAGGAGTATCCTCAAGTCAACATCCATCGCACAAGATTCACGTCATCCGCATGTTTGTTTAAAACTTTTTAAACGCTTTGGTCGATACTTTCGTAGTATAAAAATGCCCTCTGAACGCTTAAGGAAAAGCATTGCCCCCTTCTGCAATCCGTTTTTTTTTTAACGAGTAACGTTTTTCACTTTTATGTTGTTTTTTTATCCGTCCTTTTAGTGCACTTATTTACATTGTTTTTAAGAGCGCTTGTGAATAGTTACATTCCGCTTTTTACATATAGTAATATAAATTAACTGCATCTGAATGTTGTGAAGTACGTATTTAAAATCAATAAGATAGTTGCGTTGGCAAGTTGTGGTGAGCACCTAGCAACTAATCAATATCGAAGCATTTAAATGCAGAATATCATATACGTGTAAGTGCTGCTCTGCTCTGGCTACATTGCTATAGGTACACCTGTATTGTAGTAATGTTTATAAAATGACCTCCATGTAACTTAATTTAGTGGCTGGAAGCTGTCTTTGTTTAGTTCTTGTACGTTCAGAATCCCTGGTGGGAGGTCTTTTATCGTTCTAGACTTTGTAGCGACCAAATTACTTTGTCTTTTTCAAATCAGAATCTTACCAAGCAATGTATCTATGCATCTAACGCACTTTCGATGTGACCCAACCTGATTAAAATCTGAAGTTGTATACATGGTGAGATCAATAGAATGATACCAGCGACTTTCAGGTAGGCAACAATTCCCCAATGGGAAGATTTTATTCAGGAGTAGTGACTACGTCTTTGACAACATTAAACTATAGACACTTTCAATGGGAAACAAATGTGAGAAATAATAGCCTTACCAACGAACGTCGGTTATTATGCTGCTCATATCCAAGACACATTTACACTGGTAAGTTACAATGTCAAAAACATAGTGAAATATTCAAAACCACAATGTGAAATGCCATTCAAAGTATATAAACCGATGAATTATAATGTTCAATCAGCAAACATTTCACTGCTGTGTAATTATCACAAATGTACGTATTTGATATTGACATTCTTACCAGGAAAGGAGATGTTTCTACACAAGCTGTATTTGTTCAATGTTTACACTGATGATGATGATGATGATGATGATGATGATGATGATCGACATTCGGTAGTCCATAAATTCAACATGCAGCCATTATTATTCTGGTATCAACACGAAGTCTACTTAATAGTAGTGTAACTGCTATGCTAGACGCTCCCCAGGATATTTTATTTACTGTAACGCGAAGGTCGCTACTGAGGGCGCTAGCCCGGAAGTTCACAGGTAACCAGTTCCTCTGTCTGGTATGGGCGAAGGTATTTATTAACGTGAGCTTTATTCAACAACCCCTAAAAGCGCAGATCCAAGGTCTTAATACAATTTTAATTGATACAGGTTAGGTTTGTAAAGGTGTTCTAGTGTGAATGTCATGTGACGCCATATCTAGGTTGTGTTTGACATATTCTGTGCTTGAGATAGAAGGCGATATGACTGACAATCTGATGGTTTTTTTGTCAATTGTTTACTTTGATGCAAATGCCCAATATTCGATAAAACACGAAGTATAAAACCTTATTTCCCGGATGTCTTATTAATTGTAAAGCAATGTTTTCACTGCAAAATTGTCATATGCATATTTAGCAACAGTTAATAACAGTATAGTAACTTGAAATGTATGAACTTCATTTTGCTGTACTTTGATGTCACAACCTCTGAATATGGGTGTATATATATATATATATATATATATATATATATATATATATATATATATATATATATATATATATATATATATATAACTTATGATATTATATATATATATATATATATATATATATATATATATATATATATATATATATATATATATATATATATATATCAAAGTGAGCTATAGCTACATGGGGAACTTATCATCCATCATAACAGCACAGACTGAAGTGTGACCTTTATACGTTTATTAGGGAGAAAATTCTTAATGTATCACCTCGAAGACGATTTTCATTATATATTAAAGTCCCGAAAAGCTCTCCAAACTTTGCCACGTGGAAGCAAACGTCCGGTCCATTTGAAAAAGCTAAATAAATGGGGTTCAGATCCTGTTTCGAAAGAAATTGACAATCTCTAATTTTACCATGGAGTTAATATAGTATTTGGCAGCCATATTGGATTCTAAAATGTCTCAATTTTGGTAACATTTTGACCTCTATTTCAAGAATTGGTATGGTGACCCCTGATTTTCTTTGAAATCAGAAGGGGTTGGAGTTTTTTGAAAGAAGTAACAGCACGCAAGAGTTTAAACAGTTTATTTCTGAGGGTTTTTTTTTACTTTAAGGCTTGCAGTATTCTTATAAGAGTTATCTGGCAGGCTTAATATCGGAAGGCAGTAATTATGTTCAGTGTGTGCGTCTCAAACACATAATTATCTCGTTCAAGATACACATGCAAGAACTATACTACGGATATGTTAAATTTCGCACATACCATTTGATACACTCATATTGCTAATTGTGAATGATGAGTGAGATGTCATCGATGACGAATGATTCCCTCATATCGATCGTAACTCTCAGAGCCTAGGTGAGGAACCATCTGGTAGACTTTCAAGAAGGGAATGATGCGTATGTTAGTACAACATTTGAATGAATGAATGAATTATTGAATGAATGAATGAATGAATGAATGAATGAATGAATGAATGAATGAATGAATGAATGGAGGAATGAATGGAGGAATGAATGGATGAATTGAAGTTTACACTATTCATAAGTTGATCAGAACTGACGCTTGTAGTACATATGCTTAGTACAAAATTTGAATGAATGAATGAATGAATGAATGAATGAATGAATGAATGAATGCATGAATGAATTGATGTTTACACTGTATTCATCAGTTCAGGACTGACGCTTGTAGTAAATATGCTATCTTAGTAAAACATTTAACTTAAGTAAAAAACTGAGTACATATTTCTGTTGAAATCAGATAAAGAGAAGTGTAAAAGAAATGCTAGTAAGTGTGAATACGTTGAAAATCGAACTTAAATTCTGACTTTGAAACATGAAGTTTCCTCTTGAATATCTGACTACGTTTTTATGTGACATTAAAGAGGTAAATTTTATTGTTACATCTAAAGATTTGGAATAAAACGTGTGAAGGTGAATTAAACTGTTTCCTAAATTACTAATGACAGGATTAGTAAACTTTTAAGGTATTATTTGTTTAGAGAGTTGAAAGTAACTAGTCCCAACACAAAAGAGAGAAAGAGACAGACAGACAGACAGACAGACAGACAGACAGACAGACAGACAGACAGGCAAACAAGCAAATAAACAAACAAGCAAACAAACAATCAGACAGGCAAACAAACATAAACAGACAGGGAAGGGAAAAGGAGAAATAGTGAATAATGAAGGTGTACTTGAGTTCAATCACCACGAGTATTCATATAATATCCATCTCTGTAAAACGAAACATAAGTGCGAAATTATTAACAATAGGAATCTTGGATCGCATTCATGCTTTGAAATGGTCTTCAAATTGCTGTCATAACACAAAATACAGGTACCCACCTCTTCATCTTTCCAAACTGTCAAATCTCACACACTCGAAGTTGGAGTATGATGCAAAAGAATCCAGGAAGGCAATAAGAGTGTCATAAATATATTCATACTGTGCCTGTAATAGATTTATACAAAGAGTACGTCACAAACGTCATGTCAAACTGATAGTATGCACGAATTCATTACTTTAACATGAAGATTAATATGCTAGCAATTTACAGAGTTCATGTCTGTCACTATTTTCTGACCAATGCTTTGCATTTTAACAAGTTTTGAGACTCGCCGCCTATACCAGTTAGTAGACGTAAATGGTAGCCGTGCTTCAAATAATTGACCAAACTTTAGACTTCTATGTGTGTAACATTAAAAACCAAACTTACGAATGTTTCCACCATTAAAGGTCTATTTTCTCGGAGTGTCTTGACTGCCTGGAACACATTTACGTGTTGCTCCATCTTGACCTGTTCATAGGCTGCGGCAATAGCACAGAAGACACCACTGCGGCCAATGCCATTACTGGTTTGGAACAAAGTCAATATTTTGAAATGTAATACTGTCCTGACACTAGTAATTTCATTCGAGATGCTACGTGGAGAAATAAGAATGAACCGCTGCAACTGTAACAAGTAAACCAATCGGAATATTAATCTAACGAATAAACAGGTTATGCTTATTGTTAATTCAAGCAAGTCATACCTGCAATGTACTGTCACGCGATGTGTGCCTGATGTTTGTTGAGCTTTCTCCACAAGTGATATTATTTCCAACATGACGCAGTGCGAATCGGGAATATCTTTGTCAGCTGGCCAGGCAGTCATTTGTAAATGTGTGATATTGCGGACAGTTTTCTTTCCCTTGTAAGATACAAATAAGATCACGATTCCTTTAATTTAAACCATTGATCAATTCCAAAGGGTAACCTCTAATTTTAAAAAGGAACATGAATAGTATATGAATAGTTGAACATAACTTTTACACAAAGGGTCATTTATTTTATGTTTCCAATCATAATGTCCCAAACATCGCGGGTTGTCGGTCCGATAAATTGAAAGGTATTTGTGTACATGTTGGTGATATTTTAAATTCACATTGTACTTTAACAGTCAGAATGATTTAGAAATGACTATTAAACTGAGGGGGAGACATTGAACCTAAAATCAAACTTCCAGAAACTCCACAATAAACAATAACATTTGCCTAGATAATCACGAGTGGGAGGGTGTTTCACCATCTTACAATCAGTATCAAACATTCGTTCTGACTTCGTTTTTGCAATCATGTCGTAGAGGGCGTCGATTGTTTTAGCATATCGCCGGATCGAAGACATTTTGGATCGATCGGGTCATGATAAGCATTGAATTAACTAAACCCACCCTTTTATGGAAACAGATAATCGATACATATAACTATATATACAAATATATACAACTTCTATAACGTCATATTCGCTTTATACAAAATACAAACAGTTCATATTCTATGGTTTCAAGATTGATTGCTACAAAAATGACCAATGTGTCCAACTACTGAAAATGGAAGCTTTGGAATTCTGAGTTGAAGACTCACCGCTGGATCTGTGCGAATCAATTGAATGCTTCTCGCTATAATGCCATCATTATCTTTAACATATTTAACGTGTACAACTTTTATTCGGAAAGGACCATACTGAACACTGTCTCCATCAGACCAGTATTGACCATTCCTCTATAAGTAATATATATGTGTTATATAAGTGTACATACATAAATAATTATTCAGAGATATAATTTGCACCTTGTCTTACAAATCTAGTGTGAATAACATATATGATAAATGTATCTAGGACTTAAACTGGCGGTAGCTTGTACTATGACCAAGAAAGATATTCAAGAATGCTTTGAGAAGATCAACATCACGTTTCTTTGATGTAATCTTCATGTCAAACTTCCATAGCAGTTATCGCATTGTGATTAATGTGGAGCTCTGTTTCTATGAGAAATCATGCATATTGCATGATGACATTTACCAATTGGCGAAGTACTGTACACCCTGATTTCAAATTACGAACATACATGGTGAAAGTATAAATCAATCAATCAATCAATCAATCAATCAATCAATCGATGCAATTTATATAGCGCCAATTCCACTATGACAAGAGTTCAAAGGCGATGTACAGTCAAAATGTTTTAGAAAACAGGTAAGTCTTTAAGTGTTTTTTAAACGTGCTAATTGTAACTTGTTCGCAAATTTCAATTGGTAGTTCATTCCACAGACGAGGCGCAGCAGAAGAAAACGATCTTCCTCCATAAGATTCCAGCTTGTACTTAGGTACATATAGGAGATGTAATAAATAAATAAATAAATAAATAAATAAATAAATAAATAAATAAATAAATAAATAAGAACACCGATTTCTACAATTAAATTATTAATCAGTGCTTTGGAGAAAATCTTTAGGTTGAACGATTTTTAGCTTACTAAATTCTTGAACATGACAATGATGTTTGTTTTATAACATCACTTACAATAATATTATCGTGTCCAAATTATTTAACATAAAAATGGACTTTATTTTATAGTAGCACTTAACATGACACTAGTGTTTATTTTATAATATAACTTACCATATCTTCACTGTCGATATCATTTAACATGACAATGGTATTTGTCTTGTAATCGTACACCATTCTCCAGAAATCAACAATAGTATGTGACATCGGCATTTGTGTGGCCAGGAAGACATCCCTTTTAGTATATGCCTAGACGTTGCAACATGGAATAAAGCATGTGTATGGCCTTTATGTTGATTGTGACAAGTCTTTTAAACATTGCTAACAGATTGTGTCAATAATGCATTGTTATAAATAACATCACTATGAAGCCTTTAGCGCAGACTTTCTTCCAGTAACTCATCAACGAAGTATCATATAGGTCAATCATAATCTAAAACGGTTCATCGCTCAAACGTGGTATGACAAATGCATAGGGACACTCCTAGAAACAGACAGACAGACAGACAGACAGACAGACAGACAGACACAGATAGACACGCGCGCATAATATATATATATATATATATATATATATATATATATATATATATATATATATATATATATATATATATATATATATATATATATATATATATTATATATTTATATATACATACATAATGTGTGTGCGTGTGTGTGTGTGTGGAGCCTTGAATACCTTGAAAAACGTCGGATTGCATCAATTTATTCGGACTAACTCACTCGTTCCTTTTGCATTTTCCTATACATATATGTATGCATAATATATATATATAGAACTGATTTCACAGTGCCGCCATGAAAACAAATACATTCTATCATTCCACCATATCACTCCTCAACGCACATCACATCCGGGTACCAGTTCTTCTGCGAGTTCGAATTCTATCACTTGAATTTCCGTCAGTCGTCTGAAGATCGCATTCAAGCGTGAAACTCTGAGTAACGGCTCCGTACCATAACTTGTGTATTTTGTGTAAATACAGCTCTACTTCTAAGTATTGAGCGCTTTTCCTTCAGTTTATGACTTACCTCTAGTCTTACACACATATATATATATATATATATATATATATATATATATATATATATATATATATATATATATATATATATACCTACGAGTGTCTGATGATCGCAATATGCGTGAAACTCCGAGTTACACCCAAGAAAGAGTTACAGTACTACCAAAACTATATATATATATATATATATATATATATATATATATATATATATATATATATATATATATATATATATATATATATATATATATATATATATATATTACATTGTACACTGGAATAGCCTATGTAATAATTTTGTGACATTTATGGCTAATTATAAATAAATAGTATATAATTTAGTCATTTAAATATCGTATTGCATTGTTTACTTACTGTTAGAAAACTTGCGTTGATGTAATCGGTAGAATCCTCAGTGTCATACTCGGTTGTGATGAGTGATGGCCTACATCGGTCAACTGTTTGTAAATGATCATGAGACAATTACAGTTTGTTTTTCTTATGCAACGTCCGTCACTTCCGAAACTAAGGTTAGCGATGACATAAAACATTAGCTAAATATTATAACACATAATGTAATCGGACAGTAGAGCCGACATATTACATTATGTAATCTAATAGTATAAGCCGTCTTCTTGTTCTTACTAACTGTAGTTTATGGCATCTGAGAGAAGAATGTTTTGGAATATTTCAGTTACTCTGGCCCCTTTGTGACGGTAGAACCACCAAATAAGGTTGAACAACTTTTAAAATAAAGTTATATTGATTTTATGTTTCTTACCTGGTATAATGTCCGGGTATCTGTTTTTGTGTTTGTTCTCTTCTTGTCTTCCATGGTTACATTCACTGACATCAGGCTGGTAACACACTTTACTGAGGTTCTAACAATGATAAAGAAAAACAAATAGAAAGTCAGAAGGTGATTTATTTAATACGTTTACTAAATAGTGAAATAACACAACAAACGTTTTTGTCACATAGTAGACCCTTCAAATTGCATGAAGAACATTGTAACATTATGTTAAGCATAATTCTGTGCAACCGCCACTAACTATCTCCGCTTCACATACCCACTACATATACTAATCACAAGTATTTACCTTAACGTGACAGGGTATTCATTTTGATCTGTATACTGTGTAATGTGTACTTTAGGATGCTAGGTGAACATAGTCTGCTTTTAACGTATTAACTAACAAGCATTTATAAACTAGACTTAATTTAAAAATCCTTTGTCCAGGGTGCCCATGACGGAGATCAAAGCCACGTTACATTTAATAAATATTCGTTGTCTTCGATTGTTTAAGCATCTATTTAAAGAACGTGATTTTCAATGAGTTGGGTGTGTGATGACGTAATCTTCTATCTCCGGTGATCTACGCAATACCAATATGTTAGTGATTAAACAGACATGCTGCTATATTCACATTGGGATCGAAATATAATATAATGAATATATGTAACTATATCAAGTTCCACTCACTCGAAATTCGTGCTCTAAGGCAGATATTCCCGTTACTTCATCTTTTTTCTTTAATTCCGATAATTTGATCCTCAGATTCAACGTATCTATTTCCGTGTTTCCAAAAACAGTTGCCTCCAATACTGCAGTGTAGATAAATTCATACTGGTGCTACAAAAAGAAAGAGGTGACAGGCTATTATTATCGAATGACGTGTCCAGTCTCTCTATAAATGTAAACAATCATTATCGCTGGTAGGCTTGGTATTTCACTCATGGGACATTATGTTTTTTTGACACAGAGCTAGGCATATTTCAACACTAGACTAACAATAACAGAGACACAACAAACCCAGCCCAATCACAATGAACACTGATAAACATTGTTATTCTTTCCCAGTGCAGTCAAAAAAAGGCTTCTAATACAAACAGTACACATGGTGATTTTAATGGCTGCAATTGTTTATTTTCCAACTGATAATCAATATTTCAATTTTACTACTTGGCCACTATGCATGGAACCTCTGTAAATGTTTATTTTGCATTACAAATTGTCTGAACGAGGGTATACATTAAATGTCACGTTACACGAGTGAAACACCAAGCCTACATCGTTTTAGCTGTAAACCAACTGCATATCGAGACCTGAATAAAGTCACACAGTGCCTAAGTTTGGTTATTTGTTAAATTCTCTAATCAATAACCGACGACTAACATTAGTAAATGTTCACCTTAGATCGTTAATAATCATATTTGGGTACAGGAGAAAATCGGAGACTAAGGCCACAGAACAGGGAAAATATAGGGCAACACTTTGAATGAATCATAATTATATATGCTTGAAGAGAATGTTGATGGTATGTACTAGGCTTACTTACAACTGTCTGTACGAAATGCATACGATCTTGCCTGGCTTGGTAGACGAAATTGAAAATGTCAATTTGCCCTTCCACTTCTGCCATTTCTAACATTGAGTCAATAGTAATGAATGTTCCAGTCCGCCCAACTCCAGCACTACGTACAAATACCAAAGGTACAAGGAAAACTTTGGTTAGTTGAAAGTGAACGAAGACACGAACACTGAATAAATATTTTTTCTGATTTTAATCTAGACAAATCGACATTTCTCAATTCACGTGTAATATAATATATCAATGAAGTTACCTGCAATGGACAACTATAGGCCCGGCATCAGATGGATTATATGCTCTGATACGCCGAAGAAACGACAACACGGCAGACGGATATTGTGGTACACGCATGTCCGGCCATACAGTAAAGTGAAATTGTTTGATTTCACGATGTTGTTCCTGGTCCTTCTATAAAAGCAAATGAGCAACACGGGGTACGTACGTTTTTTCACTTGGATATGTAAATGACATGTTGGTTTTACTTTCTATAAACTTAATTAATTTTGACTACTGAAGTACTCGTCGATATAGCTACAAAGGACCAAGTAAATTAAACGCATTGGCCCTACAACTGAATTTCAAATCTACATATCGAGAAACATTCATATAAAAACTACTACTATACACTTTACTATACATAGTTTCAAAGACAACCCGTTGTGGTTATTTTGGAAAGACAGAATCATTTGTTTAGCTTAAGTGTTATTAAGTATTTTCAAATGTTATTAAGTGTTTTCAAGTGTTATTAAGTGTGTACTCGGGATCGTATCTGAAATATGATGTTGATATATTAGTATTTTCGAATCTCCAAACTGGGATGATTTCAATACAATCTATGTATTTGTCATATTCACATATACAGCATGATTAATATATCGAATTTACATGACGATTGCCTAAATTGACTTACTTTCTTCACGTGGAAAGTTCTGATTACAGAATGTACAAACATTTCTTCATGAACATTTTTCACAGTCATATCACCATACTCTATTTCGCCGTCGTTCTGATCTGGCCAGTATTTTGAACACTTTTCCTGTTACAAAGAGAAGTTGTGAAATGTTTGGTATATTGTGTGAGGTTGTCTCCTCAAACATTCACATGATTGCAAGGCTTTTTTATAGTAGATGTAACTGAGTGATATATATATATATATATATATATATATATATATATATATATATATATATATATATATATATATATATATATATATATATATATATATATATATATAAGTCATCATTATTGCAAGGGAGTGTAGCATCAAAATCACCTTAATTGTATGTATGAAACGAATGTATAATACACTTTCGATCAATTACAAAACCTTTAACTTAATGTAACTGGAAGTTATCCAACCTTCTTCTTCTCTACCAAATTTGTAGCCATCAGTATACAGACACTCTTCTCCTGCCACACCATTCTCCATAGATCAGCCTCCGTCGACAACTTTGGACCTGGTAAATACATAATGTATATAGTTTATAATATTGTTTTACTATATCGTGAAATACATTAAATGGAAAGAGATGTAGAGTAGAATTATAATCTGGCTTGGCCCTCTATATTTTACGTACATATACTGATTCGATAGGGTGTGGATGACAGATTTTTCATGCATTATTTCTGATGATAATTAAATATTCACAGCAACTGTGTGAGTCACAATCTACGTCACAATCTACGTCACAATCTAATATCACATATATGTATATATATCCTAAGAAACATAGTCATGTATACTCCTGATAGGATTTCCGAGTTTTTAGGACAGTTTGTGGTCAGAATTTAATCCACATAATCTTAGTCATATTCCTTTCACTGTCAGACGTTAATAATTACGCTTATGATAATCAATATGTACGCGGACTAATTTATCTTATATTCAGAACTTTATATGCCTACCTTGCGTTGCGATGTATGCCTTGCTCTTCTTGTAACCCTGGGGAGGAAAGTCACACATCAAATAATGTCATCGATAAAAATACAAATGTTCAAAATGTTATAATGAAATTCACGTAACCGGTTCTAGTTATGACTGACTATATGACGTTTGTGTTTTAAAGAAGAAGAAAAAATCGATCTTTAATTTTAAATGTAAACAAAATATAAGTAGTAACACTTGAGACACATCCAAAAGATTCAAGACACTTTTTTCGAGATGACTAAAGGAACGGAAAAACAACAACATCTTTACAGGAATAAGGCCTAAGAAAAAATGTGTGGTTCCGATTACGTTCAATTTCAGAATTACAGGCGGGGTAGTTAGAATTTTTAGTTTATTAAAAATGACCATGTGTGAGTGTTTAGTTCAGGTAGTTATGATTAACATTGTTTTCCAAATGGTGTCTGCGTTTTTAGTTTCTTCCCATCAGATGTACAGCCATTACAGGTTGGAAGAAATTTCAGCATCCACTATTTTTCACAAGACTTCACAACGTTTTCGATTTTTTTTTCTCGAATACCTGCAGTCTTCAGTGAAAACCTAGGTGGGGGTCGAGTAACCGGAACCAAATATTTCTTTTAGGCTTAACACATCTGTTTTCGGGTCGTCGTAAACCTTTTTTTGTCTCAGGAAATGACAAGTGATGCTCAATAGCGATGAAGATTTAGCTCACATTAATATATGATGCGTTGATATATTCAGAACCGGGCTTGTTATCCAGTACATCGAGGATTACCCTGGAATGGTCATCTGCAAATAAGAACAAGAATAACGTAGCAAAATCAACACCAATTTATAACTCACCCAATATCAAATTTAACAACACTGTTTTTTAAGACTAGCTACACGTCAAATAATCGTGTCTCATCAATATTATGTTACTGAATTATACTGTTAATCTTTAATACTTATAACAATAAATACATAATGTCGTAAAAAATGTCTGAGGAATGTTGGACACACTTACATACTAGAATATCTTTAAATCTGTTCTTGGGTGTATTGACAACTGTTGTTGCAGTTTTGATAGCTGCTTTGTTATCTGACGGTAACATCTGTAGAAGAAACAGGGTGTAGAAGATACAGTAATAATCAATGGTTATATCATATTGACACATTTTATAACGAAATGGTTGTATTAAGTCACAGCGACAAATTTGCAAATCAATGTTATCTGCGACAACCGTTAGCAATAGTTTGAGACAGTTGTTTTAATTTAACACAGACACAGAAGACAGAAAATGTAAACTCGAAATGACCAATACTTGAGCGACACCTGTGAATTTTGCCCATGCATTGTAGTGTCATATTTTAGATTACTAACTGTCAATTATGTATAATTACTTACACTGTATTCTGCCTTAAAACCTTCTGAATCATTCACTTTCTTTCGTTTGATGCCATCTCCAAGATCACACACCTTTAAAGAAAAGTCACGGGATTCGGGGTTGGGCTCTGTCGTTCGCGTATCAGTACCTTCTGATGCTGATAGAGGTTGTTGATGCATATCTACATTCTGGTAAGGATTTTCAGTCTGAACAACACACAGGGACTCTGTACAAAAGTAAGACGCATATAATTAGTGGGGTTGTATGTGTACTCACGTATATGTAGGAGCAGGGTTAGTCTAAAACAATAGCTTACGATGAACTGGGTGTAACTTTCATTCAAAATGTGTTACATATTACTTATTACATCAACCGTATTTAGGATGGCGGTACATGTCCTTAGAAGATACAGTTTAGGTTAAGCTGTTGGCCGCTTGAACAGCATCATGGACAGGTACACGCATGCGTATGGAAAGTAACAACGTAATGCATCGATGTTATGTAATAAATGTCACCCTGCAATATTCTCTGATGAGTGGTAAGTTACATGGATTGTACTGGAAGCACATCAATCCTGTACCATATGAGGTCCATACTCATGTGAGGACGTTTCCTTATCATTTCTTAAATCAGGAGCCATGTGTATTATTATGATTGGCTGGGGATAATCTCTCGTTTAGATAACTGAGTCGATCATAAACATGAATGGTAAGATAGAACAACACAATACATGGGTACTGGACTCTGAAATTCTCATTTCTTTGGACGACAACATCATAAACAGTCGGTCATAAATATAGTCACAATGCTCAATTGATACGCAGTTTGCACACTTGCCTGTGATATTCTTCCATTGATTCCTTATTGCTTGGTTAATTGCCCCCCCCCCCCCCATTAGTAGCTGTAAACCGATATGTCATGCTCTAGGGCACATTATATCTCAGACCACTATATTTATCAGATCGGATTTTAAATATTTTGTGTGTGTATTCCTATGTTAACCTGATTGGGTCGTGATTTATTTTAGTGGCACCTAAACTGTTCTTAATCTAATTTAGTTACATATCATCTAATAATGTATATAATTCTACATTTGCCTTGTTCTGTTACAGACAATTTGTGGTGAGAACTTTAAATAGTCCACATGACATTACTAATTATATTTCTTTATTTACACAGAGTAGTTTATCCTATTTTCAGATCTTTAATTTCACACCTTGCGTTTCGTTTAGTTTGATATCATCTCCGGGATTGTCCACCTTAATTGATATGATGTGTTGTTCCTCACCAAGATCTGGTTTGGAGTCAAGTATTGGTGCCACGGATATTGGTTGTAGTGTACCTTCTGATATTGATAAAGGTTCTACATTTTGGTATAAAGTATCGCCAGGCTGAACAATAGAATCACATTCTGTACAGAAGTAAGATGCATGTAATTAAATGGATGGTGCATGAACACATGTATGTGTAGGATCCGTGTCTAAAGCGATAGTGTATACAGAACAAGGCGTAACTTGCATTCCAAATTGGTAATATAACATTGATTATGAAAATCATATTTGTGACGGAGGAACATATTTGTGGAGGCCACAGTTTAAAGTTAAGTTGTTCGCCACTTGAACAACATCATGGACCAGGTACATGCACGCCTATGGAATTCGAACGTAACATCCACTTTTTATGTAATAAATGTCATCCTACAATACACACCATGCGGTAGCATGGATTGCATTAGAAAGACATCAATCGTCCGAATGATAACTACTGTCCGTATCGTGATATATTTTATTGATTTAATGAAGATAAACCTACAGCTGTTGTTAACCCCTTGAAACCATGTGCTTTGCAAGTGTTTCTCAGGACATTCACCGTACAAAATATACAGGAACAACTAGGCCTTATAGGCATGAGCCAGGTCCTCTCTTCCGGTACATATAGAGATATCATAGTGTACATGCTGCTTACATAATCTCTCATTGCCACTCATGACCATATGTACTAATCCGTGAGTCATTTTGTGTTCATATTTAAACAGTTTCATTTCTATTTTAGAAATCATTGCAAACTTACAAGAATTTTGTTGTATTTCATCTAATAATGTAAATAATTTTACGACATTTGCTTAAAATTTGTTTTTGTTACAAACAATTTGTGGTGAGAACTTAATTCATGTAACGTTCTTAATTACATTTCTTATATTCTTTATTTAAACAGAATAGTTTATCCTATTTTCATAACTTTTAATTTCACACGTTGTGTTACTATGTTTCGTATGATGTCATTTCCAAGGTCGTCCATCTCAATTGATATGATGTGTTGTTCCTCACCAAGATCA